>NW_018479937.1:122787-150661 GCF_002113885.1 Mizuhopecten yessoensis | reverse complement strand
GATCTTTACTTGTCCCCCAGTACTAAGCTGATCTTTATTAGTCCCCCAGTTCTAAGCTGATCTTTACTTGTACCCCAGTACTAAGCTACTAAGCTGATCTTTATTTGTCCCCCAGTACTAGGCTGATCTTTATTTGTCCCCCAGTACTAGGCTGATCTTTATTTGTCCCCCAGTACTGGGCTGATCTTTATTTGTTTCCCAGTACTAGGCTGATCTTTATTTGTCCCCCAGTACTGGGCTGATCTTTACTTGTCCCCCAGTACTAGGCTGATCTTTGTTTGTCCCCCAGTACTAGGCTGATCTCTATTTGTCCCCCAGTACTGGGCTGATCTTTATTTGTCCCCTAGTACTGGGCTGATCTTGTTTTGTCTCCCAGTACTAGGCTGATCTCTACTTGTCCCCCAATACTAGGCTGATCTTTATTTGTCCCCAGTACTAAGCTGATCTTTACTTGTACCCCAGTACTAAGCTGATCTCTATTTGTCCCCCAGTACTAAGCTGATCTTTATTTGTCCCCCAGTACTAAGCTGATCTTTATTTGTCCCCCAGTACTAGGCTGATCTTTATTTGTCCCCCAGTACTAGGCTGATCTTTATTTGTCCACCAGTACTTGGCTGATCTTGATTTGTCCCCCAGTACTAGGCTGATCTTTATTTGTCCCCCAGTAAAGCAATATGCTTCTTTGTTAATTTGTTATACCAGAGTTTTTCTATTGGCTAATAAGGGGGAGACATATGTTTTTGTTAAAAAAAAAAAAAATCTAGTTTTCTTAACACCTGAGCTTGATCTTCTACAGAAACCATGGAAACCACGTGAGCCATGGCCTGCAGAGGCTGGAGAGGCCCACTTCCTCATTGGGATGTGTCATATGGAACTGAAGCGATACCTCGACTCATTGGAAGCCTTCTCCAATGCCATTAAACTTGACTCCAGTTATGCAGAGGTTAGCCAAACTCAGAATTATATTCTTTGACCAAATTAGGAAGGGTGTTAATTTTTTTTTAACTGGTTGAAGCAGATTTAATGTGGTAATTTAAAGAATTTTTTTGTTGAAATAGGGTATCTTCATTATCAACAAGTTAAATCAAATGAAAGCATAAATACAAAACGAAAATCATTGTTATGGCAGAACAAAACTACTGTATTCCTTGACCAAAGCTCATTTATAAAATAATCTAACAATTGAAAAAAAACTTATCGACTTTGTGATACCATTGATACATTATATCTTTGAAACATGGTAATATTCAAATGTCTTCTGCTTTATATTTTAAAGTTATGTTTGAAATGTTATTATGTACCTCAGGCACTGTACCAGAGGGGTGTGGCCAGAACCAAACTGGGTATGTCTAAAGGGATACAGGACTTCAACAAGGCCCTTGCCATCAACCCAAAAATCTTTCAGGTAAATGTTGATTCCTTTCTAAAGCTCCTTTCTACATTTCTTTCCAAAGAGCTGCAAATTGCTCTCCAGAAGTGTTCCACACCTAGTTATATGTAGAATTATGTCCTCAATAGAAACGAGTAATAGACCAAAAATATTTCAAGACCTCTGATGATTCTTTTTGCACACAAAAAAAAAAAAAAAAAAATTTTATTAAGTATCTCTATAATGTTTTTAGGTTACCTGACCATAGGTCATGGTGACCTATGGTGATAGCCTTTTGTCCGTCGTCATCCGTTGTGCGTTAACTTTTCCTTGCGAACACGATAACTTCAGTAAATGTTAACCGAGTTTGATGAAACTTTGTAGGCAGCCATTTGAGGATTGACCTTCATTTTGACTGCGTTCATACTACCGTATACGCAGTCAAACTGAAGATCAATTCTTATATTTACATATTTTCGTACTATGATGGTACACTCAGAATAAAGCTAACTCCAATTCATTTGCTTTTATAATGGTACAAAGCCTGCGAGCAGCGATTGATCTCCAATGTTACCATTATGACGTCACAATGTTAATTACGTCATCAATAGGAAACAATGGTCTCCAAGGAATCTCACTGTGTATACGGTAATGGATACGCAGTCACGGTTTACACAGCTTCAATGGGAGCGAATGTAAATATATATCAATAAGATCTCGGACGAGTTCGAAAATGGGACTTATTCGACAGTAACTTACAGAGTTATTGCCCTTTGTAATAATATTATTATTGGACCTTGTGAACACGAGAACTAGAGTAAATGTTATCCGAGTTCGATGAAACTTTGTATGCAGCCATATATCAATAAGATCCCGGACAAGTTTGAAAATGGGAATTATTCGACAGTAACTTACAGAGTTATTGCCCTTTGTAATAATATTATTATTGGACCTTGTGAACATAACTTAAGTAATTATCAACCAAGTTTGATGAAACTTTGTATGAGGCCTTATGTCAATAAGATCTCGGATGAGTTGGAAAATGGGAATTATTCGACTGTAACTTACAGAGTTGTTGCCCTTTCTAATAATATTATTACACTATTTTGTATTGGACCTTGTGTTCACGATAACTTAAGTAAATATCAACCAATTTTGATGAAACTCTGTATGTAGCCATATATCAATAAGATCTCGGATGAGTTCAAAACTGGGAATTATTTGACCGGTAACTTACAGAGTTATTGCCCTTTGTAATAATATTATCATTGAACCTTGTAAACACGATTGGACCTGCAGTCTGTACTTGGCAACTGCTCCTTTATTAGTTAGTTCTTCATTATTCTATTTATTATTACAGACACCTGTGGTGTAATATAATAACAATTTATTTCTTTTGTGGCATTCTGGTGTTCTTTCTTTGTTGATAATTATTCTCAATCCTTGACCAAAAAAATATATACCACTCATGATTTTTTTTTTTAAATACATAATGGATTTATGGAATTTTGTTTGTTATGTCTTCAATCTTAGAGTTTTGAATCCTGTTCCCTTGCCATGTAGTGTATTCGTATTTAATCCTGTTCCCTTGCCGTGTAGTGTATTCCTATTTAATCCTGTTCCCTTGCCGTGTAGTGTATTCCTATTTAATCCTGTTCCCTTGCCATGTAGTGTATTCGTATTTGTGCTTGAAACGTATTCTGATTTAGAAGGTGTCTATACATTATGAGTACGAACAACTGGAGGACTTGTGCAAGTCTGCTAGTCTCGTCTGCGTTTGAATCGTTAGTCAATTTCACGCTTTTTATAGACCCTGTCGTCGAGAGCGCTAAGGTAGCAGCGCTGAGTACCGTAGAAATGGCTTGACCCTAAAAATAAAGGGCATGTCTCGGATAAACATGGATAGCAGATTCATCCTGCACAACACACCTACATATATTTATATATATTTATAAACTACATTTTGAATACGGTTTTTTTAGAAGAATGATTGTTTTTCCAAAAAGTGATTCCCCAGATTTGGGACTTGTGAAAACCATGATTACCACATCAAAAAACACCAAAATATGCAAAAATATCATGATTTTTAACCCAAAATTTGAACCACCCCCCCGCAAGTAGATTTGTTTTCCTTAAAACCTGTCTGAAATTAAATATCGCCTATTCGGTAACAGAAATACTCATGTTTAGCATAGGTCATTCCAGCGGATTTTTCACAATATTTACACATGTGCTGAGTACAAAAATAGACTACATGAAAAGCTAGCTTTTGTTGTGTAGACACAGATTTGTAAATGCCCAAAACTGTAGTCTCAAACCAAATTCGATTTTTGTTTTGGAAAAATTATGAAGCCCACATAGTCCAATTAATGTTTATGCCAATTTTAGTGCTGATTTTTTTTTTTTAATTTGATACATGTTATATTACAGGGGTTATTCATTGTATAAAAATATCACCCATGGCCACCATACGCTACTGTACTCTGCTACCTAATGTGGAGTTCCTTTTCACGTGAATTGTTCTTGAAGTGACAAATGATCACACGTGATACAGTGATGGTCAGCCTACAGTAAGCTCCGTACTGTACTGCTATCGTGGTCGTCGGTTCCACGTTTTAAAAACAATCCTAGATAATCTAAGTCCTAGCTTACATCTCAAAAGCCCTGGGGGAAAAAATATACACATTAGTGTAATTCGAAGTAAATACAGCAATAAACATAGGTCACGAGGCGTGTATAACATTTCATCCGCCATTACTGATAACAACAGTGGCTTGCATCAACACTTCGTGCATGCGCAATGCTTACTTTGAAGGCAAATTTCAAAGTGTCCCTTAATAATCAGAGGACAAGTAGACATAATCTGAAAGTGCTGAATACATCAGGTTTCCCTAACTTATCCAATGGTTTTTGAATAGTTAAGAGAAAATGAGCATATTCAGCACTTTGATATCACTAGTGCAATCAGTAATTGATCAATAATTAATAATTGATTAATAATCGATAACTGATCAATAATTGATAACTAATCAATTGATAATTGATCAATCATTAATCGATGACCAATCAATAATAAAATGCAATCAATGATCAATTATTGATCAATAATCAATACCTGATTAATTAAACCTTAAGCAATGATCCACAACCTATCAAACATCAACAACCCATATCAATGATCAAATACCCAATGCTTAATTGGAAAGTTAAAGCCTGTTTTCATACCTTTCCTGAGCAGGTGTACCCATGCTCAAACTTCACCAGCAGGCCTAACAAAACAGATATATAATAGGGAATTGTCTGGTGTCAAAAACATGTTGATGGAACAAATAATTAAGAGGAAAGGAGTTTGAACTTGCATACATAAACCCATTAAATATTGTACATCGTATGGTGGGCACCAAGATCCCACTGAGATCTCTTCTTGAAATAATTATATTTTCTCTAATACTGGATCTTGATTTAGGTGTAGGACAATAATAACATGACCCATCGAGCTACGAGCCCATTGGGCTCTTGTTTTTTCAATCATTAAAACAGTTTAATTTGAACTAGTTGCAACATATATGACACCATTAAGGTTGTAGAAATTCATCGTTGAATCGATGAATCAATTTACAGTCCATGATACGGTTCATGATACAGAAAGATTCAAATCGATACTTGAATTTTTAGAAAATAGAGTTTAATCTGTTATGTAATCAAAATTATTAATCACAGTTTCATCAACAAAAATACATAACGGTTTACTGCCAACATATTATCCCATCGGTAACTGCTTAAATATTGTGTTTTATCAGTGTTTATAAAATGGTTAGGGCAAGTTTCAACATCCATGGGCTAAGTTTTGAACATTTGGTCTGATGTGTGAAAGCATTTCAAATTTTTCGGTATAATACCTCAATTGCTAGTACAAAGGCGATGATGGTTAGTGGCCATGAAGCCCGTCTTGCTAATTCAGGCCATCAGATTGCCACCAACTTCACTCCAAACTCTTTCCTGTAAAACATCAGATGGTGGGCTATTCAAATAACCCTTCGACCATTGTCTGTCCGTCCTTAAACGATTCTATTTATAGCTATTTTTTGAGAAGTACTTTATGGATCTTTCTCAAATTTCATATGTAGGGCCCCCTTGGTCCCTAGTTGTGCATAGTCTATTTTGGTACTGATCGGAAAACAAAATGGCCGACAGGCAGCCATCTTGGATTTTACAAGTCAAAGTTTGTTATCGCTATTTCTGGAGAAGTACTAAATGGATCTTTCTCAAATTTCGTATGTAGAGCCCGCTTGGTCCCTATTTGTGGAAAGTCCAATTTGGTACTGATTGGAAAACAAAATGGCCGACAGGCAGCCATCTTGGATTTTACAAGTCAAAGTTTGTTATCGCTATTTCTGGAGAAGTACTAAATGGATCTTTCTCAAATTTCATATGTAGGGCCCCCTTGGTCCCTATTTGTGGAAAGTCCAATTTGGTACTGATTGAAAAACAAAATGGCCGACAGGCAGCCATCTTGGATTTTACAAGTCAAAGTTTGTTATCGCTATTTCTGGAGAAGTACTAAATGGATCTTTCTCAAATTTCATATGTAGGTTCCTCTTGATCCCTATTTGTGGAAAGTCTAATTTGGTACTGATTGGAAAACAAAATGGCCAACAGGCAGCCATCTTGGATTTTACAAGTCAAAGTTTGTTATCGATATTTCTGGAGAAGTACTAGATGGATCTTTCTCAAATTTCATATACAGGTTCCTCTTGGTCCCTTGTTGTGCATAGTTTAATTTGGGACTGATCGCTAAAAAAAAAAAAAACTGGCCGAAAGATTGGTCCGGTATTCAAACTCATCCAAGATCCCATTGATACAAAGCTGCATACAAAGTTTCATCAAAATCGGTTCATATTTACTGAAGTTATTGTGTTCACAAGTAAAAATTAATGGACGATTCAGCAAGGTCACTCGGACCGACGAAAAGTATGAATTGGCCCCAGGATGACAGTCCTGATTTGAATCGGATGTCGGGTGACCGTTAAGGCCCATGGGCCTCTTGTTTAGCTCACCTGGCCCGAAGGTATAATTCTTCGGAATAACCAAAATGCCTAGGGTGATGATATTTGGCCATTAGCATGCTGGGATGAAGGGCTACAAAGTTTGTTCAAACAAATGACCTTCACCCATTTTCAAGGTCACAGGGGTCAAATATGTTTAAAACCTTTTAACAACTTCTCCTGAATACCCAAGAGGCCTAGGATAATGATATTTGACCAGTATCATGCTTGGATTAAGGGCTACCAGGTTTGTTCAAACAAATGACCTTCACCCATTTTAAAAGTCACAGGGGCCAAACATATTAAAAACGTTCAAACAACTTCTTCTGAATAACCAAAAGGCCTAGGATGATGATATTTTCTCAGTAGTTTTTTGGTATGAAGGGCTACCAAGTTCGTTCAAACAAATGACCTTCATCAAATTTCAAGGACACAGGGGTCAAATATGTTAAAATCTTTAAACAACTTCTTCTGAATAACCGAAATGCCAAGGGTGATGATATTTGGCCAGTAGCATCTTGGGATGAAGGGCTACCAAGTTTGTTCAAATGAATGACCTTCACTCATATTCAAGGTCACAGGGGTCAAATATGTTTACAACCTTTAAACAACATCTACTGAATAACTGAAAGGTCTAGGATTATGATATTTGGCCAGTAGCATGCTGGGATGAAGGGTTACCAAGTTTGTTCAAATAAATGACCTTCACTCACTTTCAAGGTCACAGGGGTCAATTGTTTAAAAAAACACTTTAAAACAACTCCTTCTGAATAACCAAGAGCCCAGGGTGATGATATTTGGCCAGTAGCATGCTGGGATGAAGGGCTACCAAGTTTGTTCAAATGAATGACCTTCACTCATATTCAAGGTCAAAGGGATTAAATATGTTAATATCTTTAAACAACTTCTTCTGAATAACCAAAAATCCTAGTGTGATGATATCTGGCCAGTAGCATGCTAGGATGAAAGGCTACCAAGTTAGTTAAAATTAATGACCTTGACCTGATTCAAGGTCATAGGGGTCAAATATGTTTAAAATCTTTAAACGCCCTTTTCTGAATAACCAAAGGCCTAGGGTGATGATATTGACCAGTAGTATGCTTGGATGAAGGGCTACAAAGTTTGTTTGAATAAATGATGTTTTATTATATTCAAGGTCACAAGGGTCAAATATATTTAAAATCTTTAAACGACATCCTCTGAAAAACCATGCAGCCCAGAATGATGATATTTTGCCATTAGCATGCTTAAATGAAGGGCTACCAAGTTTGTAAAATTAATTACTTTGAACTATACTCAATGTTACATGGGTGGGTCAAATATGTTTGAAAGCTTTAAATGGCTTCTTCTGAATAACCAAAAGTCCCAGAATGATGATATCTGGCTATTACCATGCTTGGATGAAGGGCTACCAAGCTTATTCAAATGAATGACCTTTACTTATATTCAAGGTCACAGGGGTCAAATTTGTTTAACCAGAATTTTGATATTTGGATGAAGGGCTATCAAGTCATTTGAATGACCTTGACCCACTTTCAATGTCACATTTGGTCAGATATGTAAATGACCTAACGTCATTAAACAAAAGGTCTAGGATGGTGAAATTTGGCAAGTTGCATGCTGAAATGAATGGCGTTAAAGTTTGTTCAACGTAATGACCTTATTTGAAAATCAAGGTCACATGGGTCAAATGATTTAAAATCTTTCAACAGGTTGTTTTGAATGACTTGTCATTAATACTGATATTTTGCCTGTAGCTTTATTTAACATCACTTTTAGGTTACAAGTGTGAGATTAATACCAGGTGAGTGATGCAGGCCCATTGGGCCTCTTGTTCATTTTCACAATTTCTTTTTAGGCATATTTAAGTCGAGCCTGTTACTATGGTCACAGAAAGAATTACACCAAGGCCATTTTGAATTGTAATGAGGCCATCAAGCTACAGACTCAGAGTGTGCGAGCTTTTCTTTACAGGTGAGCAACATTTAAGTAAAATAGAAAAGGACAATTTTAAAAACTCCAAAGCATTATGGGAATATGTCTTCCAATATGAAATATTGTATTTGACCTAACAAAGGCGTTTGCACTAATAAGAACGCCCCCACTCTTTTTCTGAAAAAAATTAACCAGCCTGATACTATGGAACTTGGTAATGACCAGTCATCTTCAATATTCTCTGAAAATTCACATAATAATTCCTAAATGCATTATTTAGGTAATAATAACAAAAAGTTTGAATCAAAGTCATATTACACGATAAACAGAAATGAATTAAAAAAACTTTTTGGTCGTTTCGGACATGAGAGGACAGTTTCTAAATATTTTCCTAAGGTTGGTAAGTATGGATTATGAAGAGATTCTTGTTACACAACCAATAAGTGGTCGTGTAACAAGAATCTCTTCATAATCCATAAGACGACCGGTTATCATGAATTGGTAAATAGATGGATTGGGAAAATTTACTGGCAAAATACTGGTTATCTGAGTTCTCTCAGATAGTATATGGCTTTCCTGTGTAAAATGCATGTTAAAATAATCAATATTGGCAGTTTGAATATGCTACAACAATGTCTTCTCAATAACCAAGAGCCATAGGGTGATGATACTTGGGATTAAGGGCTACCGTGTTTGTTCAACTGAATGACTTTGTTAGACTTTCAAGGACACTAAAGTGAATGTGTTAAAATATTGTAACAGGTTGTTTGGTGTGGTGTCTCTTAGCTTAGTTTCTTTGAGTAATTGGGATGGTGTAGCTTGCTGAAATCATTCCCCGCCATTAATAGATTGATGGCCCTTTGTTCTTGATTGATATAATATTTTGTCAGAGGGTGGAAAGAAATGGATTGCCTACAATAACTTGCCTTGTCTGTAGCTTTCTTCTAAAGTAGATCTTTTTTCAAAGTTGTCTTTTGCTCCAACAGTACTGACATCTTGATACAGTTAACGAAAAATTAACATCAGGAACTGTATTATAATCGTGCAGGACTCAAGTAAAAATATTAATATTATTTCCAAATATCTAATTCAGAAGCATGCATTTTCATTAAAAAGGTACAGATAATAGAACTTGTTTTGCTGACATTGAACTCTGACCTTTGACCCACAGAGGAGCTCTGAAGTATCACATCAAGGCATTTGACCTTGCGATCCAGGACCTTACCAAGGCCACCAGTATAGACAGTAGTTGTGCCCTTGGCTACTTCAACCGTGCTGTCTGTTACCAGGAGAAGAAGGATTACCAGCGGGTGAGTGGACAGTCGTCATTTCATTGCTTATGATACATGTGGTCAGTGTAATATCCTGCCCTTAATTGTTATAGGGAAACACGATTCAGATCTTTTTTCAAATTAATCGTGTTTTACTCGGGAATTTGTCCTCGTGAAACAAGATTAATCGTGGAGAAACAAAAAATCATAATGTTATAACTACTGTTATGCTGTGTTGTTATCACATAAAGCTTACTTATATCAACAATCTCATATTGCCTAGCATTATTATGACAGTTTTTAAGTCACAAGCACCATGGTTTAGCACTACAGCTATCTTCAATTTAGTGCTTTCGAAATTAAAGTGAAAATGTTATAACCACGAAAAGAAGTGTATGAATTCAAAGTGTACCTATCCTATATTCTGTTTCTTACCCAGGCCCTCACAGACTACGGAATTGTACTGTTGCTAGGAGATGACCTCAGATTACAGGTAACAAAGTTTTCTGGTTGGAGTAATTCTCACTTGTGAATGGAAAGGTCAAAATGTTGGGAAATATAAATAAGTTTCTGACGATGTCAGTTTTGCGGAGTTTGCAGAGAGTTGAGTAGTCATCTACAGGTGGTGCTATCTTTTGATTGCGTTAAATCTCTCTCTTCATCTGAAAGATCGATTTTCAGGTGAGAATTAATTTTGGCAAAGGTCCAGATAAAACCAAAGGAATTTTTTTTCCCCTTGCCTCTGATTGGTCAAAATTTAAATATTGTCTGATTTCATGAAATTTGGTATATTTGTATATCATAGGACACCGGTCACTTTCGTAAAATTTGGTATGTAGGTGTAGTATGGCAATACGAACACAACTGCGGTGTGCGTTTTGTGAAAAAACAAAATGGCTGCCATTTCCTGGCCTCTGATTGGTCAAAATTTAAATATTGTCTGATTTCATGAAATTTGGTATGTAGGTATATCATAGGACACCGGTCCCTTTCGTAAAATTTGGTATGTAGGTATAGTATGGCAATACGAACACAACTGCGGTGTTTGTTTTGTGAGAGAGAAAAAAATGGCTGCCATTTCCTGGCCTCTGATTGGTCAAAATTTAAATATTGTCTGATTTTCATGAAATTTGGTATGTATACAGGTATATCATGGGACACCATTCAATTTCGTAACCTGAGTTTCACATTTTGACAAAATGGCTGCCATTTCCTGGCCTTTGATTGGTCAAAATCACATCCAGTAATAACTTTTGTTCTGCATGATGGAACATAATGAAACCTGTCGGAAGGGATGGCAATGTGACAGCGCTCGTTTTTGACAAAAAATATTTCACTTCGGATTCAAAATGGCTTTTTGTCTGATTTTGATGATCTTTGGTATATCTGTGGTACTTAGCAGGGGAGGGGTGACTTACGCTATTGCTCGCAATGGCAATTTTCATTCTTCTTTCCTCTCCTTCTTCTTCTTCTTCCACGGTGAACTTGGGCGACCATTTCCTCGAAAACCGCAATGCATATCTTGATGAAACTTCACAGGATTAATGATGGGCATACATGTATGTAGTTGTGCATTCAAGTCTATATTTTTAGATCGTTGCCATTGCAACCACACAGCATGGAGGCTTTTGATTGGTCGAAATTTATATAGAGTTCGGTTTTGATGAAAATTGGTATTGGGAGACTGCAGATTCAACCGCATAGCTTTCGTTTGCCATTACAACCACATAGCAATCAAACAGAGGCTTCTGATTGGTCGAAATTTAGATATGTTTAATTTTTATGAAAATTGGTATATAGGGGTATTAAGGGACTGTGCATTCAACCGCATAGGTTTCGTTGCCATTTAGCAACCATATAGCAACCACCAGAGGCTTCTGATTGTTGGAAATTTAAATATTGTTTAATTTTTATGAAAATTGTTATATAGGGGTATTAGGGGACTGCAAATTCAACTGCCTAGGTTTTGTTGCCATACCAACCACATGGAGGCTTCGGATTGGTTGATATTCAGATATTGTTCCATTTCACTCAAATTTAGTATGTAGGTGTTTTATGCCATTGCGATCCTTTTCTGATGCATCTTTGCGACTATGGGGACAGTTTGGGGGACTTCTGTAATGGTCCCCCATTACAATTACTACTTGTTCTTTAATTACGTATTAATTTTATTTTTGTATTATCATTTAATTGATAACAATGTTTTAATTTTCAACAGGTTTTAATCAATCGAGGACTTTTGTACTTTGAGAGAATGGATTACACAAATGCTCTATACGATTTCAAAATGGCTGCCAAACTGAAAACATCGGACCAGAGGATTCTCCATACACTTGGTCTTTGTTATCACAAGTAAGTGAAAGCAGTTCAATCTGCTACACTTAAAAGGGTCCCCGTACCACTGGTCCCCGTACCACTGATCCCCGTACCACTGGTCCCCGTACCACTGATCCCGTACCACTGATCCCCGTACCACTGATCCCGTACCACTGGTCCTTGTACCACTGATCCCCGTACCACTGGTCCCCGTACCACTGATCCCGTACCACTGATCCCCGGACCACTGGTCCCCGTACCACTGATCCCCGTACCACTGGTCCCCGTACCTGTACCACTGGTCCCCGTACCACTGGTCCCCGTAGCCCTGATCCCCGTACCACTGGTCCCCGTACCACTGATCCCCGTACCCCTGGTCCCCGTGCCACTGATCCCGTACCACTGGTCCCTGTACCACTGATCCCCGTACCACTGATCCCGTAACACTGGTCCTTGTACCACTGATCCCGTACCACTGATCCCGTACCACTGGTCCCCGTACCACTGATCCCCGTACCACTGATCCTGTACCACTGGTCCCCGTACCACTGATCCCCGTACCACTAGTCCCCGTACCACTGATCCCGTACCACTGATCCCCGTACCACTGGTCCCCGTACCACTGGTCCCCGTAGCCCTGATCCCCGTACCCCTGGTCCCCGTACCACTGATCCCCGTACCCCTGATCCTGTACCACTGGTCCCCGTACCACTGATCCCCGGACCACTAGTCCCCGTACCACTGATCCCGTACCCCTGATCCCCGTACCACTGGTCCCCGTACCACTGATCCCCGTACCAGTAGTCCCCGTACCACTGATCCCGTACCACTGATCCCCGAACCACTGGTCCCCGTACCACTGATCCCCGTACCACTATCCCCCGTACCACTGATCCCGTACCACTGATCCCCGTCCCACTGGTCCCCGTACCACTGATCCCGTACCACTGATCCCCGAACCACTGGTCCCCGTACCACTGATCCCGTACCACTGTTCCCCGTACCATTGATCCTGTACCCCTGATCCCGTACCACTGGTCCCCGTACCACTGGTCCCTGTACCCCTGATCCCCGTACCACTGGTCCCCGTACTACTGATCCCCGAACCACTGGTCCCCGTACCACTGATCCCCGTACCAGTAGTCCCCGTACCACTGATCCCGTACCACTGATCCCCGTCCCACTGGTCCCCGTACCACTGATCCCGTACCACTGGTCCCCGTACCATTGATCCTGTACCACTGATCCCGTACCACTGGTCCCCGTACCACTGGTCCCTGTACCACTGATCCCCGTACCACTGGTCCCCGTACCACTGGTCCCCGTACCACTGGTCCCCATACCACTGATCCTGTACCACTGATCCCGTACCACTGGTCCCCGTACCACTGATCCCGTACCACTGATCCCGTACCACTGGTCCCCGTAGCCCTGATCCCCGTACCATTGGTCCCCGTACCACTGATCCCCGTACCACTGGTCCCCGTACCCCTGATCCCCATACCAGGGCCTGTATTGCTCACCTGGATAATAATACAACATTGAAATATAAATCTTATTACATAAAAGTTCTTCAATGGTACAGAAGAAGAATTTTTAAGATTTAAACCTCAAATTCCCCAACTTTAGTCCCCTTTTTAATTTGCCCAAGGGTGTTTCAGGCCAAATTTGGATGAAATCCATCCAATGGTACAGAGGAAGCAGGACTTTGAACACTTAATCCTTGAATTCCCCTTTTGGGCCCCACCCCTCTGCACCCAGGGGGGCAACACCCTCTGTTTATACAAAATTTAGTCCCGTTTGACAAAGAATATGCAGGCTTAATTTGGATAAAATCCCTCCCATGGTAGAGAAGGAGAAGGATTTGAAAGATTTGAACCTCAAATTCCCCTTTTAAGCCCCACCCCACCCTTCTGCACCCAAATGGGCCAAACCTGCTGTTAACACATAATTGAGTCATCTTGGCCCAAGGATGCTCCAGACCAAATTAGGATAAAATCCCTTTATCCCTATGGTAGAAAAAGGATTTCAAAGGTTTTACCTTTATTTCCCCTATTGGGTCCAGCCCCTCTCCCTCAATGGGGTCCAAACTCACCGTTCATACAAAATCGAGTCCCCTTGGCCCAAGGATGCTCCAGACAAAATTGGGATGAAATCCCTCAATCCCAATGGTAGTAGAAGGATTTTAAAGGTTTTACCTCTATTTCCCCTATTGGACTTTGCCCATCTAGATCTGCCCCCAGGTGGGCTACACCCACTGTTTATACAAAACTGAGTCCCCTTTGCCCAAGGATGCTCCAGACCAAATCCCTTAATCCCTATGGTAGAAGAAGGATTTTGAAGGTTTTACCTATATTTCCCCTATTCTGACCCAAGGGGAGCCACACCCACTGCTTATACAAAATCAAGTCCCCGTGGCCCAAGAATGCTCCAGACTAAATTGGGATAAAATCCCTTTATCCCTATGGTAGAAGAAGGAATTTAAAGGTTTTACCTCTATTTCCCCTATTAGGCCCCACCCCTCTGCCCCAGGGGGGCCACACCTGTCATTATACAAAATTGAGTCCCCTTGGTCCAAGGATACTCTAGACTAAATTTAGTCAAAATCTTTGATTGTTTATACAAACAACAGTTAAAGATTATTGAGCTTGCATGATAATAGCCCATTAAAGCATATTTTGTATCTGAACCAGCTCCATGAAGTCAAGAATAGAGGGTAATAAAACTGGTGGCAGTAGTAGGATATGAACCCATGTCTTCCAAGACGCTGGTGCCTCCATTTGAACTCCATTGTGCTGGTGGACCCTGGCAAATGGAATTATTTATTTTGAATTGCTTAACTGCTTGGGTCTTTTGTGTTATGTTTGTGTACAGGAAATAAAAATAGAGCAGAAAGATACATTAAGAAAGTGATCACTGTTTTTAGCTCACCTGGTCCATAGGGATTAAGGGATTTATTCTAATTTAGTCTGGAGTATTCTTGGGCTAAGGGGACTCAATTTTGTATAAAATGGGGGCTGAGGGGTGGGGCCCAATAGGGGAAATATAGCAAATTCTTTAAAATCCTTCTTCTGTAGGAATGAAAGGATTTGGTCCATATTTGGTCTGAAGTATCCTTTGGTGAAGGGGATCCAATTTTGTATAAACTGTGGGTCTGGCCTCCAGGGGCCTGAGGGGCAGGGCCCAATAGGGGAAACATAGCAAATTATTCATTAAAATCCTTCTTCTGTAAAAAAGAAAGGATTTGTTTTATATTTGGTGTGGAACATCCTTGGGTAAAGGGAAACCAATTTTGTATAACGGTGGGTGTGGCCTTCCTGAGACCTGAGGGGTTGGGCCCAATAGGGGAAATAGAGATAAAACCTTTATAATCCTTCTTCTACCATAGGGATTAAGGGATATTTTATCGTTATTTAGTCTGGAGCATCCTTGGGTCAAGGGGACTCAATTTTGTATAATTGATGGGTATGACCCCCTAGCGGCATATGGGTGGGGCTCTGTTTGAAGTTTGTTCTCGCTATATCTCAAGTACTGGATGGATCTTTCTGAAATTTCATATGACAACACCTACAATGGAGTGCTATATCTTTACTTCATACCAATTATTTTAAACATATTCAGGTAAGCGATACAGGCCCTCTGGGCCTCTTGTTTATAAAGGGTGGGTGTGGCCCCCCTGGAACTTGAGGGGCAAGGGCCCAATAGGGGAAATAGAGATAAAACATTTATGATCCTTCTTCTACCATAGGGATTACAGGTTTTTATCCTAATTTGGTCTGGAGTATCCTTGGGGGAAAAGGGACTCAATTTCGTATAAACAGCGAGTGCCCCCCCCCCCCCCCCCCCCCCCCCCCCCCCTGGGGGCAGAAGGGAGTGGCCAATAGTGGAAAAATAGCAAATTCTTCAAAATCCTTCATCTTTGTCCAAATTTGGTATGAAGCATCTTTGGGTGAAGGGCAAGCAATTTTGTATAAACGGTTTGTCTGACCCCCTGGAGGCAGAGAGGTGGGGCCCAATAGGGGAAGTAGAGGTAAAACCTTTAAAGTCCTTATTCCACCATAGGGATTAAAGGATTTTATCCTTATTTAGTCCGTCGAACATATTCTATGGTGCGTGTTAGTGCTCCATAAAGAATATGTTCGTTGCCAACTGTGTTCATACTACCATATACGCTGTCAAAATGAAGGTCAATCCTTATATTTACATTAAACAAATGTTCAAATGCTACATTATGCAGGAAAAAAAGTCAAAGCGGGTTGCCAACGATGTTCACTGTGGTAGCCGTGGTTGCTAGGACAATATAGTTCCAGTGAATCTACATCGATATATGAGTAAATTTAGAAAATACGCAGTGGACAACATAACTTGTTTCCTTTCATGGTTTTTAAATTTTAAATTAAGCAATGGCAGTCGTCATGTACGCGCATTGACACACTGCTCATGGAGTGATACGATCGAATGTTTCAGAACAAAGCCGCCATTGTTGACATTACCGTCAAAGAAATTTGAATGTGCATCCATGGAATAAGAAGTTTGTCAGCATTCTTTTGTTGTAATTAGACATAATAGATCCCGAATATGTTCTTGTATCAACCAAGCATTGGTTGTCATTTGACTGTTATCTTGCTGAAGCATGAGCGGCGCCATATTTGAAACAAGTATCAATTTGCTGTACCTTTTTTCCACTGCATTTACGCTAATTTATAAGCAGTCAGGCTTTGCTAAGCTAAAGAAGGGAGACATGTAAATATTATAGGATGAACCTCACACTGACCACAAACTGACCACTTGCCTTTGATTTATATAGGATGTACCTCACACTGGTCACAAACTGACCTTTTGCCTTTGATTTATATAGGATGTACCTCACACTGGTCACAAACTGACCTTTTGCCTTTGATTTATATAGGATGTACCTCACACTAGTCACAAACTGACCACTTGCCTTTGATTTATATAGGATGAACCTCACACTGACCACTTGCCTTTGATCTATATACGATGTACCTCACACTGACCACAAACTGACCTTTTGCGTTTGATTTATATAGGATGTACCTCACACTGACCACTTGCCTTAGATCTATATAGGATGTACCTCACACTGACCACACACTGACCACTTGCCTTTGATTTATATAGGATGTACCTCACACTAGTCACAAACTGACCACTTGCCTTTGATTTATATAGGATGAACCTCACACTGACCCCTTGCCTTTGATCTATATAGGATGTACCTCACACTGACCACAAACTGACCTTTTGCCTTTGATTTATATAGGATGTACCTCACACTGACCACTTGCCTTTGATCTATATAGGATGTACCTCACACTGACCACACACTGACCACTTGCCTTTGATTTATATAGGATGTACCTCACACTGGTCACAAACTGACCTTTTGCCTTTGATTTATATAGGATGTACCTCACACTGGTCACAAACTGACCTTTTGCCTTTGATTTATATAGGATGTACCTCACACCGGTCACAACCTGACCTTTTGCCTTTGATTTATATAGGATGTCCCTCACACTGACCACAAACTGACCACTTGCCTTTGATTTATATAGGATGAACCAATTAAAGGGAGCTCTGGCAGTGTTTACATCCTGTATAGAGAAGAACCCCGCCTTCCTCGACGGAATCATCGCCCGTGGCAATGTATACATGGACTGTGGTGGGGATGGTCTACGCTATGCTAGGTACAATTGGAGGGACTACATAGTATATACTGTCTTATGAAGTTAAAGTGACACAAAGTTTTAAAGTTTACTTTTTCCATCTCTGGTAATGAAGCCATTCTTAGACATGCTGAACACTAGATTAAGTCACGCACAAACCTGGGTTTTGAATATAATTTAAGGATCCAGAGCAACTTTATGTTCTGTAAGGTGTTTTTGAAATAAGCTTCGACATGTTTGTATAGAAATCTGATAGAGATGGAATTGGGGTAAGATTGTACACGTATCGATTGAATTAAACAAATAAATAAATAACATCAAATGTATTGATATAATATTGATGTGTTACAGACGTGACTATGAGCGTGCCCTGTTGAGGGACCCACTGTGTTTGCCAGCTCGAGTGAACCTAGCCTACACTCTGCAGGTGTCTGGCAAGTTCATGCAGGCCTGGACACAGTTCACCACTGCTATAGCCATACGCCCAAGTAAGTACACATGCCCAGGTTTGTACAAGTATAGCTATATACCTAAGCATAAGAGAGCAGCTTTGGTTGAGTTAGTACACTTAGTCATACACTGAGTAATGTGTGACCATAAATAAAGACAAATCAATGCACATTCCTTGCCCTAAGTGGCCAACTTAACTGTAAAATGTCCATGTTACAATGTTTCAAATATGAAACAAGACACTATGAAAACTCTCAGAACCAAGCTTGTATATACTCTCAGAACTAAATCAGCCTACCACAAACAGATTTTAAGGTCCTGTATTATTTTTTATGTCCCTGCCATAAAAGGGGGGGGGGGATGCATATAATGTTGCCCATGTCTGTCCCTACCAATTCAATGTAAACACTCTAGCAACTTATCTTTTGATGGAATTTTACCTCTGACATCTCTGTGTAATAGGGTTCTAAGGTCAAGGTCACTGTTGCTGTATATAGAAAATCATCAACTGATTCATTGTCCTCATTATAGCTACTTCATTTCTGAACAAATTTTTGTCAAAGTTTATACAGATTTTAAGTATGAGAACACCTTGGGAGGAGTTTACGTTTCAGAATTCCAAGGTCAAGGCCAAGGTCACCATTAGTGTTTATAAAAAATCATTGACTGATTCAGTGTCATTAGTCTACCAACTTTATTTGCTGATAGATTTTGATCAAAATTTATACAAAGGTCAGGTATACCTCAGACTCTTTTGTGTTTTTGGGTTCAAAGTTCAAGGCTAAGGTCACTGTTGTTATTTATAGAAAGTCATGACATAAATATCAGAAGATTCAGTGTCATCACTCTAGCTACTTTATATCTATACATATATTTGATCAAAGTTCATACAGATTTCAGGTATGTGATACCTCGGATGAGTTTATGTTTCACAGGTCACTACATGCTTTCATAGAAAGGTTTCTCTATATATCTCTGTCTATCATCCTGAAGTATGATAATACCTTGAATGCTGCATATTTCAGGGTGTCAAGATCAAAGTCATTGTACCTATTTTAAGAATATATTCAAACACTGAAATTACTGTCACATGGCTGCAGGGACTTACAGATATTTCCTAGTTTTCTTAGGAATTCCTTTATACTTTTCCACCAATTTAGCACAAAAACCCTTTATACTGTCAAAGTTTTCTCTGGAAAAAATGTGGCAGTGTAATAAAGTCCTTCTGTACTGCAAAAGCTGAAAAATTCAAATTAATTTACTTTAATCTGCAAACTTTTCTGTTAAAAATATAGTCTAATAAGAAAAAGCAATGTTTGGTTGCTGTATATACAGTGGTCTCTATATACTTGTGTGGTGTAGTCAACACAAACTACTTGTATATACAATGGTCACCAGTACTTGTGTGGTGTAGTCAACACAAACTACAGGTATATACAGTGGTCTCTATATACTTGTGTGTTGTAGTCAACACAAACTACATGTATATACAGTGGTCTCTATATACTTGTGTGTTGTAGTCAACACAAACTTCATGTATATACAGTGGTCACCAGTACTTGTGTGTTGTAGTCAACACAAACTACATCTATATACAGTGGTTTCTATATACTTGTGTGGTGTAGTCAACACAAACTACATGTATATACAGTGGTCTCTATATACTTGTGTGTTGTAGTCAATACAAACTACTTGTATATACAGTGGTCTCTATATACTTGTGTGGTGTAGTCAACACAAACTACATGTACATACAGTGGTCTCTATATACTTGTGTGTTGTAGTCAACACAAACTACTTGTATATACAAATGTACAGTGGTCTCTATATACTTGTGTGTTGTAGTCAACACAAACTACATGTATATACAGTGGTCTCTAAATCCTTGTGTGTTGTTGCAGCCTTCAAGCCAGCCCTGGAAGGTCGGGCCATCATCAATCTACAGATGAGTAACACGTTTGCTGCTTACCAGGACATTAATGCTTCCATCAAAGTGGGTCCCACGGCTGAACTGTACACGAACCGGGGGGTCGTCAACCAGGTACGCCAAAATGACAATTCAAAGCTGTAACTGTGACTATATGAACTGGGGGGTCGTCAACCAGGTACGCCAAAGTGACAATTCAAAGCTGTAACTGTGACTATATGAACCGGGGGGGTCGTCAACCAGGTACGCCAAAATGACACTGCATCAATTCAAAGCTGTAACTGTGACTATATGAACCGGGGGGTTGTCAACCAGGTACGTCAAAATGACAATTCAAAGCTGTAATTGTGACTATATGAACTGGGGGGGGGTCGTCAACCAGGTACGCCAAAATGACACTGCATCAATTCAAATCTGTAACTGTGACTATATGAACCGAGGGGGTCGTCGACCAGGTACGCCAAAATGACACTGCATCAATTCAAAGCTGTAACTGTGACTATATGAACCAGGGGGTCGTCAACCAGGTACGCCAAAATGACAATTTAAAGCTGTAATTGTGACTATATGAACCGGGGGGTCGTCAACCAGGCACGCCAAAATGACAATTCAAAGCTGTAACTGTGACTATATGAACCGAGGGGGTCGTCAACCAGGTACGCCAAAATGACACTGCATCAATTCAAAGCTGTAACTGTGACTATATGAACTAGGGGGTTGTCAACCAGGTACGTCAAAATGACACGGCATCAATTCAAAGCTGTAACTGTGACTATATGCTTATTTTTAATTTTTTTAATTTGATAGCAATATGAAACAAGTTGTATTTCTTATATTAATCATTACTGTTTGCCTGGATGTGGAAGGAAACCGGAGTACCAGGAGAAAACCCCTGTGGTCAAGCAGATGAATATATGCAAGAAGGAAAATATGTATCGTGCAAAATATAACTACAAGTATATTCTGCAGTATGTGTGTTAGATTTGTATTGGTTGTTTATTCCACTTCATGGTGGCACGATCATGTAACTCACCGTGTTTTGATGTTTTGATCTGCTATAAATGATTGTGTGTGATCTTATTTGGCTGTATGATTGGTTATCAAAGAGTGATTGACTGTGTTGGGGATATTGGAGATTTTGATTGGCATTGGTACATTTTACGAATGACCACATAGCTATTTGTGTGAAATTTGATTGGTTATAAAACATCAGGTGACTGTGCAAGATTTGAATTGGCTGTTACAGTTTATGAAGGATCATGTGAACGCTATGAGGGACTACCAGGCAGCGATACAGATGGACCCTACATATGCTCTGGCCTACTTTAACGCAGCCAATGTCTACTTCCATACACGACACTTCAGACAGGTAAGCTCCCCACTGTATACTGCAGCCACATGATCAGTACTTTGTTACTCCCAACTCATCAATACATTCTCAACGGTTCAAAGGTAGGCTCAACACCTATGGAGATTCAACACTAGCGTCGGCCCCCGTTTGGAATTTTTAAAACAAGATAATTACAAAAAGGTATGCGTATAGGAAGCTTAAATCAGGAACCGTTAGTTTCAGATTTCATTTCATGATAAATGGGACCTTATTGACTTACACCTGTGTGGGTGTTAAAGGTGTGGTAACACTATTTCTCCTAGAGCATTTAAATGACACAATTACTATAAAATTATATCATCATCGTGTGCAACATATTCCAACTTATTTTGATATCAAATATTACACTAATTCAAGAAAGAATTGTTCTTTTTATTTAAGATTTAAGCAGAAAAGTATGTGAAATTTCATAACTATAATGCGAAAATTTCCATTTTCGCTACGTTAATTTACATAAAATGTAGTTCTAAAATGAGTCTATTTCTCATACTTGCTTAAAAGTTGGCTGCTAATAATATCTTTCCACATCAGGAATTTCAAGAAAATTGATCACCAGTAAATTTGTTATATAACACTTTTGACTCAAAAAAAAGAAAAACATAGCTTTCTTTCCACTTTTCCTTCAGCTTGTGTTTCTTTGTGACCAAAAGTCCTTGGGTGTTGATATTTGGCAAGTAGGTTGTTCATGTAAATGGATTTAAATTTTGTAAACGTTGATGACCTTGACCTTCGTTTAAGGTCATACAAATCAAATGAGCTGAAATACAAATTTTGTATGGGAAGTCAGACAAGGATACCTTTCCTTGCTTTATTTGACTAGAGTTAACAATATAAAATAATGTAATATTCCTCCATGAAGTCTTCCTAGTAGTTAAGGAAGAGTTGTCCAGACAAAGATTTTTAACAAAGAGCCATAACTCCTTAAAAAGGGTCGAAATGAAAAAAGTACTACCCTGATGCACGTACCCTGATGCACGACATCAGGGGATAATTACATATCTGTAAACATTCATTGAAATCGGCCCAGTATTTTATGAGGCATACAAGGTTCTTTTTCTACAAAAGGCCCATAACTCCTTTTTAAAGGTTCGGAATGAAAACATACTATTTGGATGCACAATGTCTGGCTCCATGTAGTTTTGGAGACTCTGTCAGGACAAGTTTTTTTCAACAAAGGGCCATTACTTTGTAAAAAAGGGTCAGATTGAACAAAGAATTCCTGGATGCACACCATCAGATGGTTGTTACCATATCTGAAAACATTCGTTGAAATTGACCCCTTAGTTTTGGAGGACATGTCCGGACAAGGATGTTTCAACAAAGGGCCATAACTTTGAAAACAAAGGATCACAATGAAAAAATAATACCTGGATGCATAACTTGAGTTGGTAGTTATTATATCTGGAAACTTCCGCTGAAATTGGTCCATTACTTTAGAAGGAGTTGTCCAGACAATCTTTTTCTACGGACGGACAGAAGGACGGAAAAGCAGATTCCAGTATAACCCACTAACTTTGTTGCAGGGGGTATAATAAAGTGTATAATAGTTTTACTATTAAGATTATTTTATTGTTTTTATATAATCGCATATCTTTGTCTACAACACAATCTCAACCTTAAGTAGTTCTCCACAGGAAAAATTACTTTGGCAGGATACATATTCATGAGTTATTACTGCTGCACATAACTTTAAAACATGCATAATATAATAAAGTGTTTTGGTACGATACAAAAACAGAAAATGTATCGGTATTTACCATAATAAACATTGATAATCAAATCTTCCAAGATTATGTCAAATTGGGTATTGATCATGTTTGGCATGTTAATGTTAAGTACTTTACCGGTGTCTTGTATAAAATGTACCTCCTACTTAAATAGTATCCAGATACTTTATATTCCCCTACCAAAAAGTACCCCCCCTACTTTTTATGCATGACACCTGTTTTATATTACATAAAAATGATTCAGTAGACAGAATACACCTATGGAAAGTTTTAAAAGAAGTTTAAAATATAGACTAGCACTGTAACTATATATATAGGCAAGTTGACAATGTTGATTATATTTTGAATTTTGTGAAAATTTTGCATGTTTTTCTAATTCAAAGTATCACTACGCTTACTTCATGTACTTACTGTATGACATATTTAGTATCAAAATAACAGTAATTTTCTACACTGTACACTAACATGATTCATTTCAAAATAACATTAGCCTGTGACATGTATCTGTCATTTTGTTAGGATTATCCGTCACTCAACCTGGTGTTATACAAGGAGGTCCACTACGGTTATCAGTAGTAATTATGAATAATCATTTATGCAGTTATTGATCATTTTTATGTATCTACATATGGTAAAAGAATAAAAGAAATCAAAGTGGGGGTCAAATGTTGACCCCACCTTGCTACTCTCATTCGCAAACTCATGTGTATTATACATTTGCACAAATCTTTTGATAAACAAGAGGCCCAGCTCACCTGAATATGTTTAAAATAATTGGTATGAAGTAAAGATATAGCACACCATGGTAGGTGCTGTAAGTACATATGAAATTTCAGAAAGATCCATCGAGTACTTGAGGTATAGCGAGAACAAACTTCAAACAGAGCCCCACCCCTATGCCCCTAAGGGGGTTATACCCACCAATTATATGCTCCAGGCTAAATAAGGATAAAATCCCTTAATCACGATGTTCGAAGAAGGATTTTAAAGGTTTTACCTCTATTTCTCCTATTGGGCCCCGCCCTTCTGCCCCCTGGGAGACCACACCCACTGTTTATACAAAATTGAGTCCCCGTTGCCCAAGAATGCTCCAGACTAAATTAGGATAAAATCCCTTAATCCCTATGGTAGAAGAAGGATTTTAAATTTTTTCCTCTATTTCCCCTATTGGGCCCCGCCTCTCTGCCTCCAGGGGGGGTTCAGACCCACCATTTATACAAAATTGGTACCCCTTCACCCAAGAATGCTTCAGACCGAATATGGACCAAATCCTTTCCTTTACAGAAAAAGAAGGATTTTAAAGAATTTGCTATATTTTCCCTATTGAGCCCCACACCTCAGCCCCAGGGGGGCCAGACCCACCATTTATACAAAATGTGTTCCCCTTCCACCAAGGATGCTTCTGACTAAATATGGAACAAATCCTTTCATTCCTACAGAAGAAGAAGGATTTTAAAGAATTTGCTATATTTCCCCTATTAGGCCCCGCTCCTCATGCCCCCACGGGGGCCAGACGCACCATTTACAAAATTTGTTCCCCTTCCCCCAAGGATGCTTCTGACCAAATTTGGTCAAATTCTGCTCAGTTGTACATGACTAGTAGCGTTTTAAAGGAAAAGTTGACAGACAGACAGACGACGGACTGCGGTATGGCATAAGCTCACCAGGTGAGCTATAAAGGATCTATAGGTACATAATTACTGATTTCAGTGTATAACAGTGATAACCTTAAAAGGATTCTTCCTGAAATTATTGAAGTTCTGATTCAACATGGTAAGACCAGAAATCCTGATATGCTGTAGAACTGTGATGTCTGATGTAACATCCCCACATTTGTATTTAAGGCTCACGACTACTATACCAAGGCTATTCTGAACAACCCCAAGGATGAATCTGCCTTCCTCAACCGTGCCATCACGAAGGTAAGTCATAGGTTACAGGTATGCTGGAAAATCAAATACAATGTTTTAAAAATCTTCTTATTCAGAACTGTAATAGTGAAATTATGAGAAGTTCTTTTTACACAACCAATAACATTTTCTATGTGACGTTTCAATGACTAGTACGATATGTAGCGTGTATGCACACAAAGGTATGTACACCTTTGTGTGCATACGCTTCATTGGTCATTTGTCTGATGAAGGTGACAGTGTACATATCGTACTAGTCATCGAAGCGTCACATAGAAAATGTTATTGGTTGTGTAAAAAGAACTTCTCATAATCAAAACTTACCAACCTGAAGAAAATGTTGAAAAATGTAATAGTGAGATTTTCTTATATCCTGTAATCACAATTGCAAAGGAGAACAACACATTTGGTATTTTTTTATTATGTTGATTGACTCACTTGTTTTATAAAGAAAACAATATCTTTGTTACCAGTGGTATTATCTATTTTTGTATAACCATGATATTTGTTGATATTAAACATGAAAGTGGTCAAGAGATGGAAACGTCTATTAACAGACCGAAACCAGGTAAAAAGTGACACTGTACATATTTATTAGTGTTCTGACATTCCAATGCAACAGCCCACAGTAAGATATTTGCACAATAATAGCTAAGCACACTGTCTCTTCATGAATTGATAACAAAATCAGTGAAGCATGCTTCAGATTTGGTGCAAAACAAAAACAAAATGCAAAATAAAAAGTAAGATAACTTGAATTTTATAGGTGATGCTACGGAATGCTGAGGGTGCACTGTCTGACTTTGGTGAAGCCCTGAAACTGAGTCCTCACACAGCCCACATGTATTTCAATCGTGGTAACCTGTACTCTTCTCTGGGTCAATATGATACGGCCGAGGCAGACTACAGTAAATGTAAGTAGACCAACTTCCCCGTTCTCCACCACTAACAAGCAAAAGCAACAATTACAATATTATGTTGTGATGCAATAAGAAAGAAAAAGATGTATTTAATTTGCAAAATGTAATGAATATATATCAGATAGTAAGAAATTGTTTTCCAGAGAACAATTATTAAGCAGATTTAATTGAAATGTAATAAATTTGTAGCTTTGTAAAAGCAAAATTCAGTGTTCTTCAAAAGGATCATTTGAAATTGTCTGCCTTTTCTGTTGAAAATCTTAGCCTAATGTAGTGTAGTGCTATCCTATTGAAAAGCAGAATTTCTGTTTTAGCCGTGTGTTGTGTTGTAACCTAGACTGAGGAGCATTAATCTGTTATGTTTTAATTAGCCCTCAGTCTGAAGCCAGATGACGCACTGGTGTTGAAGAGAAGAGCAGATGTGTTGGGAAAACTTGGAAGGAAAGGGGAGGCTATAGAGGATTACAGACTGGCTGTGGAAATACAGAGTCGCAGGAAGTCCTAGTGGCTGTGGAGATACAGAGTCGCAGGAAGTCCTAGTGGCTGTGGAGATACAGAGTCGCAGGAAGTCCTAGTGGCTGTGGAGATACAGAGTCGCAGGAAGTCCTAGTGGCTGTGGAGATACAGAGTCGCAGGAAGTCCTAGTGGCTGTGGAGATACAGAGTCGCAGGAAGTCCTAGTGGCTGTGGAGATACAGAGTCGCAGGAAGTCCTAGTGGCTGTGGAGATACAGAGTCGCAGGAAGTCCTAGTGGCTGTGGAGATACAGAGTCGCAGGAAGTCCTAGTGGCTGTGGAGATACAGAGTCGCAGGAAGTCCTAGTGGCTGTGGAGATACAGAGTCGCAGGAAGTCCTAGTGGCTGTGGAGATACAGAGTCGCAGGAAGTCCTAGTGGCTGTGGAGATACAGAGTCGCAGGAAGTCCTAGTGGCTGTGGAGATACAGAGTCGCAGGAAGTCCTAGTGGCTGTGGAGATACAGAGTCGCAGGAAGTCCTAGTGGCTGTGGAGATACAGAGTCACAGGAAGTCCTAGTGGCTGTGGAGATACAGAGTCGCAGGAAGTCCTAGTGGCTGTGGAGATACAGAGTCATTATTAAGGCAATGCAGACACAAGGTCTCGTTAAGTGTCAGTGGGGATTACTTGGAGGTCCAGAACACAGGAACTTGTTGTAGTTCTGAAATTGAGGAATGCGTAATACCAAGTTCCATGAGTACAGGGATTTTGTCTCCAACTTCAACCATACAAAGTTAATTTTCTGTCCAGTAACAGTTTGTTTCCATATATTTTAGCTCCTGGACAATTAGCATGGACAATAAGAAATGGTTTTGAATTTCTGTTGCAGCTACAATGAAGTGAATTTGCGATCTAAATACCAAGTTTAGCCCTGACTTTGATATGACCTACAAGCAGGTTATGGTGTGTGTTTTATGAATTTCAGTATTTTTAACCAATTCAGCCTTTAAGTCACATTTAAAGCTTACCAAATCAAAGACTGGGCAAGCCAATTTTGAAAATGTAGGGGTGCAAGAGATGATATTAGCAAAGATATATGTGTATCAGTGCTGTTTATGTAGGCGTGGAATAGAATAAATGTCTTATACTAAGTACTGTTGGGTGCCAAACAGTTCCTCCTACAGTTTCATGTTTGTAGTCTAGTCTTTTTAGCTCACCTGGTCCGAAGGACCATGGTGAGCTTATGCCTTACAGCAGCGGCCGTCCGTCCATCAACTTTTCCTTTAAAACGCTACTTGTCCTGAACGGCCCTGTAGATTTTAACTAAATTTGGCCTGGAGCATCTTTAGGCCAAGGGTTCTCAATTTGGTATAAACTGTGGGTGTGGCCCCCCCTGGGGTCAGAGAGGTGTGGCCCCCCTTGGGTCAGAGAGGTGTGGGCCCCCCTGGGGTCAGAGAGGTATGGCCCCCCCCC
>NW_018479937.1:120487-122760 GCF_002113885.1 Mizuhopecten yessoensis | reverse complement strand
CCCCCCCGGGTCAGAGAGGTGTGACCCCCCCTGGGGTCAGAAAGGTGGGCCGGATAAAGGAAATAGAGGTACTGCTTTTGAAATCCTTCTTCTACTGTAGGGATAAAGGGATTTTATCCTAAATTAGTCTGGAGCGTCCTTGGGCCAAGGGGACTCAATTTTATATAAAGGATGGGTGTGGCCCACCTGGGGGCAGAGGATCAGGGCCCAATAAGAGAAGGAGACGTAAACATTTAAAAGCCTTATTCTATCATAAGGATTAAAGGGTTTCATCCCAATTTTGTCTAGAGCATTCTTGGGACAAGACTCAATTTTTTATAAAGGATCGGTGTGGCCCCCCTGGGGGCAGAGGATCAGGGCCCAATAGGGAAAATAGAGATAAAACCTTTAAAATCCTTCTTCTATTATAGGGATTAAGGGATTTCATCCCAATTTAGTCTGGATTATCCTTGGGACAAGGTGACTCAATTTTATAAAAACGGTGGGTGTGGCTCCCCTGGGGTCAGCGAGGCGGGGCCCAATAAGGGAAATAGAGGTAACGTCTTTGAAATCCTTCTCCTACCATAGAGATTAAGGGATTTTATCCCAATTTAGTCAGGGGGCACTCAATTTTGTATAAACAGTGGGTGTGGCCCCTTTAGGTGCAGAGGGGCAGGGATCAAAAGGAGAATTGGAGGTTTAAAATTTTCAAAATCCTTCTTCTGTACCATTGGAGGGATTTAATCCAAATTTGGCCTGGAGCATCCTTGAGCGAAGGGGATTGGATTTTGTATGAATGGAGGATGTGGCCCCTATAGGTGCAGAGTTATGGGGCCCGAAAGGGGAATTTCAGGTTTATTTTAAGTTTTCAAAATCCTTTTTCCTCTGTACCATTGGAGAGATTTCATCCAAATTCGGCCTGGGGCATTCTTGGGCAAAGAGGACTAAAGTCTTTTATAAATGGAAGGTGTGCCCCCTTTGGATGCAGACTTACAAGCCCAAAAGGGGAATTTGAGGTTTGAATCTTTAAAATCCTTCTTCTTCAGTACCATTGGAGGGATTAAGAATAATTTCCCATGGTTGCTTCATTATCCAGGTGAGCGATAGAGGCACAGATCTTGTTTATGTTTTATGCTCAATGACACTGCTAGATTTTTAGGTCACCTGAGCTGAAAGTTGAAAGTTGGTAGGAATGATTGCCTCATGGTCCTGACAAAGTGTTGTTATTTTTCGGGTCGTTCAGAAATCCAATATGGCCGCCACGGCCGCCATTTTGAAAAACTATTTCAAACTTAAAGTCAAGTTCTGCTAGGCCGATTGAACTGAAACTTTGTAGGAATAATCAGCTCATGGTCCTGACAAAGTGTTGTTATTTTTCGGGTCAATCAGAAATACAATTTGGCTGCCATGGCCGCTTTTTTGCTACTAAATTCTAATAGGCCGATCTCACTTAAAATATGTCTAGGAATGATCAGTTCATGGTCCTGACAAAGTTAAGTTAACATTATACTATTTTTTACTCAAATTGGTACATATTTCAACAAAAAAAAAAATACGGTAGACTCAGGTGACCGTTAAGGCCCATGGGCCTCTTGTTATGTATGCAACAGTGTGTGGGTATGTTGTAGCCCCCATACCCAAAAGCTAGGTATTGAATGTTGTTGGGACTGTGATGAACATTGATATGAATTAACAATGAAACTTAGCAAATGAACAATGGAGGTACA
The DNA here is from genome assembly GCF_002113885.1 of Mizuhopecten yessoensis. Classification (NCBI taxonomy): domain Eukaryota; kingdom Metazoa; phylum Mollusca; class Bivalvia; order Pectinida; family Pectinidae; genus Mizuhopecten; species Mizuhopecten yessoensis. The sequence continues at coordinate 121,054 of NW_018479937.1, read as the reverse complement.
TGTATATGCTGCAGTAATATCCCATTTCTCACACAGATACAGCATATATAGGAACCTGTAAATAAAGAAACCTGTCTAAAATGTGGTCAGACATTTAGTTATATGCCAGTATGTCCCTGGGTGCAGTTCTATCATGGTTCGCACAGGTCTTTTGAATTTGATGTCTGTCTTGAAAAACCCTTGAAAATGACTGTAAGCCTTGAAAAACCCTTGAAAAGCAGTGAAGTTAGTTGGGTATCCGTTTCTGTCATGTTAATTCAGTATTTTGTAAACATTTGTCGCAAACAATAATTATTTTTTACACCATTTTGATCGTCAAATTGCAAATCGTAATTTTTAATAATTCCAGATAATATATACCGATGAAGTTTCCAGTTTTACTTTTTATACGCCCGTCGAAGACGGGGACGTATTATGTTATCACGTGAGCGGGCGGGCGGGCGGGAGGACCATAATTTGTGGAGTTATGCCCCTTTATGGATTTGCAGAAACAGTGTCCGCTCGATATCTCGAGTAATTATTAACGGATTAACTTCAAACTTCACAACAAGGTTAATTACCATGAAA
>NW_018479937.1:106176-118415 GCF_002113885.1 Mizuhopecten yessoensis | reverse complement strand
TGGAGTTATTACCCTTGGTTTCATTAATGCGATGCATGCGTTCCATGATGTTGTATTGCACTCATTGATCTACCAGTTATGTTGAATGATTTCTCTTTTAATATCAATTACTCACAAATACTTCATATATTTCAATCATACAAACAACTGCTCATTCAATGTGTGACGGGCGTATTATATACCGCTCGCGGTAACCTTGTTCAATTTGTTTCATTACTTCGTTTTAATTGAGTAAGTCTCGTAGTAAAAGCGCCAAAGTGACAGACGGTCATGAGCATTAAGAGTATTGTTAACAGGAGGGAAACACAAACGGAACAACTGCGATGGGGAAGTGTGTTTTTAACCACCAAAAATGGCTTGATGATCCCAGATTTTTTTGGGGTGAGGGAGTTCAAGGGTGATAGGACTTCTGCTTTGTGCTCGCTGTGTAACAGAATTATCGATCTGGTTAAGAAACTTACATAACATATGAAAAGTCAAAAACATGTGTGTTAACCAGATTGAATTATTATTTATTCCCTTATATCAAATATTTTTTCTATCCAACCAATAATTGTAAATATGCTTTTTAACTGCATATTTGAGAATATTTAACCATGATTTTGTGTGATATTCATGTATTCCCGTCCTTAGTAAGTCATCTTGATGGTGATTTAAGGAGATAAGGAGATATGTGCTCAACTAGAAGTCTTTTTTTACACAGCTTAATTGTGAATAGACTACAAATAAACTTGGTGATATAGAGTTGTGTAGACTACAAATAAACTTGGTGATATAGAGTTGTGTATAGACTACAAATAAACTTGGTGATATAGAGCAAACCTTGATCGTTAAAATTGATCTGTGATGAGTCGAAAACCTTAAAATCTTGATAATAAGCCAATTTGAAAGTTAACCAGTTTAAAAAAAAAAAAAAAAATCAAAATTAGGCACAGGCTTCAATCCAGTGATCTGTATCTTAAGAATATACCTACGTAAACGTGGGTGCCAATGTAACAGAGTTCATTAGTTTTTCAAAGCCTCCACTAGAAGTCAAACCATGGACTTACTAGTCTTACGCTTTACTGAATGAGCTAGAGAAATTCTCCCTTGCCAAGTCAGTAGAAAAAAGCTAGTAGTTTAACAAGGTGAAATTTATTATTGACTACACTTCTTGATTATAACCAAGTTCTGCTGCAATAAATGTAAATTTAGAAACAAGGTCATATTTATCATTCACTAGCAGTGTTCATTTCATTTAAAAGTCAAGCTTTTCTTTTCAGAAATGGCTTATCAAAGTTATAGTCAAGCCGGAAAAGACAGTTTTCAATATTTACCAGTAGTTTCAGTTTTGGCAGTGGTACCTTAAAATATCTGGATTTTTTTTTATACATCGTTTACTGTCTTTTGATCATTTCTGCCATGCAAGGGAGTTAGAATGTACTTTCCTCATACCAGTCTTTATTTGTATATTGATCAATGAAATTTATTTTTCAAAGTAACCTGACCCACAGGGGGCACAGACCTGAATCTTGACCCACAGGGGGCACAGACCCGAATCTTGGCCCACAGGGGGCACAGACCCGAATCTTGGTATCAACTGCTGATCTTGTTGAATATGCATTGCGAGGTTATAACACAGACATTTAGTTGTAATCATTGACATCTATTGAAAAAAAAGGTGTTGAAGGTGACATCACATTTATCTATTGTACATATATTAACATGTTTTGAATTTTTTCTATTAAATTTGTTCTTGAAGATTTTGCATATAGAATTACCTTTGTAAATAGAACTCTTTTTGTATATGTTATATACATGATCATTAAAAAAAATGAATAAACACATACTGAATCCATTTTTCATTTTCATTTTTATTTTCAGTTATCTTTGTATAAAATAGTATAAATTTGTTCATCACTATTTACAAACTGTGTAGTGATACCATGACAATATAATGGTAAACAGGTACTAATGTAAAAACATTTGAAAATGTGATGAAATTTAGAAAATGTTTACATGTACAATACATACCCAGCACTTTTATATAATAATAATAGAATAGCTTCATAATTTATTATTTAACGATAATTTATAACATTAATTTATTTTATTTAAAAAACATGATTTAATTTTTATAAAATGTAAAATGGGAAATGTTCAATCCTTGAGGAAAACAATTAACATCTATCATTTATATAGTTCACTGTCCTAGCATTTATATAGTTCACTGTCCTATCATTTATATAGTTCACCGTCCTAGTATTTATATAGTTCATAAAATCTTGATAATAAGCCAATTTGAAAGTTAACCAGTTTAAGTTCAGTGTCCTATCATTTATATACTGTCCTATCATTTATATAGTTCACTGTCCTATCATTTATATAGTTCAGTGTCCTATCATTTATATACTGTCCTATCATTTATATAGTTCACTGTCCTATCGTTTATATAGTTCACTGTCCTATCATTTACATAGTTCACTGTCCTATCATTTATATAGTTCACCGTCCTAGTATTTATATAGTTCACAGTCCTATCATTTATGTAGTTCACTGTCCTATCATTTATATAGTTCACTTTCCTATCATTTACATAGTTCACTGTCCTATCATTTACATAGTTAACTGTCCTATCATTTACATAGTTAACTGTCCTATCATTTACATAGTTAACTGTCCTATCATTTACATAGTTAACTGTCCTATCATTTACATAGTTCACTGTCCTATCATTTACATAGTTCACTGTCCTATCATTTACATAGTTAACTGTCCTATCATTTACATAGTTCACTGTCCTAGCATTTATATAGTTCACCGTCCTATCATTTATGTAGTTCACTGTCCTATCATTTATATAGTTCACTGTCCTATCATTTACATAGTTAACTGTCCTATCATTTACATAGTTAACTGTCCTATCATTTACATAGTTAACTGTCCTATCATTTACATAGTTAACTGTCCTATCATTTACATAGTTAACTGTCCTATCATTTACATAGGTCACTGTCCTATCATTTATATAGTTCACTTTCCTATCATTTACATAGTTCACTGTCCTATCATTTATATAGTTCACTGTCCTAGCATTTATATAGTTCAACATCCTATCATTTATGTAGTTCACTGTCCTATCATTTATATAGTTCACTGTCCTATCATGTATATAGTTCACTGTCCTATCATTTATGTAGTTCACTGTCCTATCATTTATGTAGTTCACTGTCCTATCATGTATATAGTTGATAACATCAGTAATTAACTACTTTGAGCAGATTGATAACATCAGTAATTAAGTACATGTACCATTGGCAGACTGATAACATCAGTAATTAACAACCATGGGCAGACTGATAACATCAGTAATTAACTACATGTACCATTGACAGACTGATAACATCAGTAATTAACAACCATGGGCAGACTGATAACATCAGTTATTAACTACATGTACCATTGGCAGACTGATAACATCAGTAATTAACTACCATGGGCGACTGATAATAATAGCAATTAATTACCATGGGAGGTTAAAGCTTCACAAGTGCAGTGCATTCGATGTATATTTACATATCAATCAATGAAATCTGATAAGTTGCAACCTTAACAATGAGGACAATTACAATATCAAACACTAACCAATGTTACCATAAGTTAACAAAACAACCTTCTGTTTACATAGAAAAGTTGTATTTTGGAAAGTTCCAAAAGTTGGAAAAATTATGATTGCATAATTCTACAAATTCTTAATAAACTTTGATGTCATTTTTGAGTTTTTGTTTTTACATGTTGAGAACAAGAAATATGACGAGGGAGATTGATGATTGTTCATATCTTTCTTGATACATGCAGAGCAAAAAAAATAAGAAAGCAAAACATCTTTATTATTTTTTATAAAAAAAAAAAATATAAAAAAATCTGTAACTCAATATGGCAAAATGTTTATGCTATTATATATATACACCACATGCTTTTCAATTTGGTAGTTTGGTTCTTTTTAAGAACATACAATACAGAAAAAAAAGAAGAAACCTTAAACACTATTGGATTTCATTCCAAATAATCCATAACTATGACACCATGTAATTGTTTGACACTTGATTTAAGAGGGAGACTTTACATCCTGTATTTCTGATATGCTTACAGTTTAAGGTTTACATGGAAGCACCATATGTTGAATTGGACAAGTATTTATATAAAAATAACAACAATATGTATGGCTTATTGAGGATATCAAAACATAAATGTCAAAATGAAAGTGCAAAAAATATTTAATGTGACTTCAAAATAAATAGCACGTTAAATGCCAATTAAATGATTAATCAAATCATTTTTGAGAATAGTAAGAGTATACATTGAAAACTGAAGACTATGTTGAGTGCAGAAAACTCCCGTACGATTAATCTCAGAGCTTCCTAAATTCAAACTTTTATTCACCAGTCATGGCACAAGAAATGACATGTATAGATAAAATGGAAGTTTTTACAACTTCAAAACTAAAATATATGCACATACAGATTAATTTATCAAAGAGAAAAATAATGAGCAAAAATGTATGAGATAATGAATGAGTTGTGAACTTCTATTACCAGTTTTCACATTTAATACCCATTTTCATCACCAAGTCATCCTGTAATTTTTGAATTCAATAATTAACAAAGTATTTCTTTTTTTACTAAAAGATGAGGTCTTGACATCCTTTTCTAATTTATTTATTACTTCCTAAATCCTATGAATAGCTTCAGTTTTCAAAAGACACCGGATTTTTTCATCATATGTGTGTGCTTTACTGTGACCATCACCAAGCGCAGTCAAATATATTCTTAACAGGGAACAGACATTTGGATTGTTTCGGTCACTCGTTTCTGGACTTAGCTTGTATGAAACATTTCACTCTGTAGTTCCAGAAGTCGTTAAGATACATTAAAACTATTTTTGTAACTGTCTTTGTAGTGCTGACCTTTCAGATTCTTCACCATATTTCATCTTTACAAAACAGTACTGAAACTTTACTTTTTTACTGAAATTACCAATTAACAAAACGTCCTAATGGTACATGTAAAAAAAGGAAATTGGTGGACCATGTTGTTTACACTCCTTAAAGCTGATAAACTAAGTGAAGTGAGATAACACAGAAATAGACACGAATAGTGATGATTATACGTGGACTTATTGGTGACTAGACAGAAAATATCTACAATACTAGCATATTGTTTCATAACTAAACTCTTGGGATACTTGGAATGGTTTCAAGGAACTGAGGTACTGCAACTGACCCAGGCATTTTTCTATGATATTAATATTTCCTAAACTAGAAGAAAAATCAATGACAAAGATTGCTAATCTAAGACCTTTTTACATAACAGAATCAATCCTTCACTATGTTCCTCTGTGATAAAGTTATGGAACAGAATAGGATCTGACAACATTAAATCAGAGTTCTGGACCCATATTCACGAAACCATTCTCATGGATTCTGTGCTGAGACGAACTTTTTTTGTAACTGTTAAATCGTGTAAATGTCATAAGGTCAAGTGTAATCTTGACGGTGAACAGTATTCTGCTTCCTCCCCTTAATTCTCCCAAGTCAGAGAAAAAGTGCGACTTTAGCACAACATTCTACTTTGAGAACAGTTTCATGAATATGGGCCCTGGTGATCTTCATATCATATCAGTGTGATACGCTCAAAATGTTAAACACTGGAGAACACCCGTACATATACCACTCCACAACTTGTTACATCTATTCCAGGTGTGTAGACATCACTCTTACCAGAACACCCATCCATATACCACTCCACAACTTGTTACATCTATTCCAGGTGTGTAGACATCACTCTTACCAGAACACCCATCCATATACCACTCCACAACTTGTTACATCTATTCCAGGTGTGTAGACATCACTCTTACCAGAACACCCATCCATATACCACTCCACAACTTGTTACATCTATCCCAGGTGTGTAGACATCACTATTACCAGAACCCCCGTACATATACCACTCCACAACCTGTTACATCTATTCCAGGTGTGTAGACATCACTATTAACAGAACACCCGTACATATACCACTCCACAACCTGTTACATCTATTCCAGGTTTGTAGACATCACTATTACCAGAACACCCGTAAATATACCACTCCACAACCTGTTACATCTATTCCAGGTTTGTAGACATCACTATTACCAGAACACCCGTAAATATACCACTCCACAACCTGTTACATCTATTCCATGTGTGTAGACATCACTATTACCAGAACACCCGTAAATATACCACTCCACAACCTGTTACATCTATTCCAGGTGTGTAGACATCACTCTTACCAGAACACCCATCCATATACCACTCCACAACTTGTTACATCTATTCCCGTTGTGTAGACATCACTATTACCAGAACACCCGTAAATATACCACTCCACAACCTGTTACATCTATTCCAGGTTTGTAGACATCACTATTACCAGAACACCCGTACATATACCAATCCACAACTTGTTACATCTATTCCAGGTGTGTAGACATCACTATTAACAGAACACCCGTACATATACCACTCCACAACCTGTTATATCTATTCCAGGTGTGTAGACATCCCTATTACCAGAACACCCGTACATATACCACTCCATAACTTGTTACATCTATTCCCGGTGTGTAGACATCACTATTATCAGAACACACATACATATACCACTCCACAACCTGTTACATCTATTACAGGTGTGTAGACATCACTATTACCAGAACACCCGGACATATACCACTCCACAACTGGTTACATCTATTCCCGGTGTGTAGACATCACTATTACCAGAACAACCGTACATATACCACTCCACAACTTGTTACACCTATTCCCGGTGTGTAGACATCACTATTACCAGAACCCCCGTACATATACCACTCCACAACCTGTTACATCTATTCCAGGTGTTTAGACATCACTATTACCAGAACACCCGTACATATACAACTCCACAACTTGTTACATCTATTCCAGGTGAGTAGACATCACTATTACCAGAACACCCGTACATATACCAATCCACAACTTGTTACATCTATTCCAGGTGTGTAGACATCACTATTGACCAATAACAGCGGTACTTTCTGTTAACTGCATTTAAAGCTGGAGATTTTCTGTTGAAATGCAGACAGTGGATAGGTGGTTTGGTATATCTTTGCCCTTTAAAATGGTACACAGCCCTACTGTCAAGCATGACATCATTAAATATAGTATGAATATTAATCTACTAATTCTGGCATTTTTTTTATGATTTATGGAACAATTTCAAAATACATGTATAACAAAATCTGTATCAAAGATATGGAACATCCTTAAATCATCATTATAATCATACTCTGTTTGACTTCTGAAAAATAGAGTATGTTTATTCATATATTTCAGGTGATAAAATAAACATAATCAAGCAGTTTAAAAAAAAAGCATTCACAATAAATCACCAATATAGGAATCCAAGCCTAAGGTTTTTTATAGACCTGAGATTTTAATATCAGACTTAAAACCTGTACTACAACCACAATATTTAATTTGCCATAATTAGCTCAACCGAACACCAGGTATTTTACCTGTCCAAAAAGATGCCCATCTGTTGTTAAATACATTTAAAAGATGATGGTTTAATTCTCTGGAAAGAACTGTACACATGTAATTGGGGTTTTCTGGATAAGACTCATACAGGTGGTTTTATAAAGACATACCTACTGTGTTTTAAGGTCACCTGAGACAAAGTCTCAAGTGACCTACTGCGATCGCCTTTTGTCCGGTGCGTCGTCCGTCGTCTGTCCTCCATCCATAAACAATTAACATTTTCAACTTCTTCTCAAAAACTACTGAACCAATTGTAATAAAATTTTGGAACCTTCCATGGCCAAAGGTCAACCAAAATTGTGAAGTATATGGTCCCCAGCCCCTAGGGGCCTGAAGGGCGGGCCAAAAAGGGTCAAATTGACTGAAATTTCAAAAATCTGCTTCTCAAGACCAAGATATGGTAGAATAAAATTTGGGTTAGCATTATCAGTATTGGATAGCAGTTTGATGGTATGCACATATCAGCCCTGACTGAAATTTCAAAAATCTTCTTCTCAAGACCCAGATATGGTAGAATCAAATATAGTAGGTACATGTATGTGTTTTATAAAGACATACCTACTGTGTTTTATAAACCACAATAGGTATGTCTTTATAAAACACAGTAGGTATGTCTTTATAAAACACAGAAAGTATGTCTTTATACATGAGGCCCATGGGCCTTAATGGTCACCAGCTGAGTTCTGATATATTTATTTACAGAGAGTTGATTTTGTTTTTAAAACATCAACAGAAATATTATTGAAAGTGACAAAAAAATAAAACCACCTTATTCAATATCTAGCATACAGATTCAAGACTGAAAAGTATTTGAAACTAGCTGCACTTCTGATTCTAAACAAGGAAATTGAAGACATTCTAGCACACTGACTCCTTTGGGCCCCGCCCTACAGCCCTTGGGGGTAGGGCTGGCTCAAAATTTTCAAAGTATCAAACTGTCAACTCAGTGTTATAATTCCAATCAAGTTATCAACATTTAGTACATCACTTAATTATTTCTAGGATAGCTATTGGATAACTACCCTTGTTCTATTTGGTATCGTTAGCATCCGCCCTTGACAACGGGAACTATACCCGGAGACGGGCACTATACCTTTTTTTGGACCGCTGAGACTGCGGGAAAAGTAGCGTGATGCTAAGAATTGCGCCCCTTCTCCTAGGGGGCGCTGTATGTAAATATTCTACTTTCACTTCATTGTTGTGGTCTGCCAAAATGGCTTCAAATTTTGGGACCAGGAATGCTGATTGCTTCGCAGACGCTCAGCAATGCATAAAGACGAAGCAGGCGACACCATTTGACGTTCCAGTCCTTAAAGACTTCCTACTGGAAAGGGGAACCGTATGTGACCTTGCGGTGATTCAATCCAGTGAATTGAATACGCAACAAAAAAAGGAGAGAGCCACTCAAACAAGAGGCCCAAGGGCCTTAGCGGTCACCTGAGTTATATCATAGGTACTGGTAGCTTTATTTTATTGTTTAGATGTGATGTGGAAATCAGCATGTAAACTAAGTGAAATACAATACTTGTCATGTCATCAAAGGATAAGAATGTGAAAATATTGGTAAATGTTCCCTTTGGGGCCCGCCCTAGCCCCTGGGGAGGGGGCAGGAATCCCAATTTTACAAAGTAATACTCTCATTCACCAAAGATGATTCTGACTAAGTTTGAGTAATTTTCTGCTGAAAATGGATAAAATATACCCAAAAGTGTTATTTCCCTATATAAACTATAGTAAACTTAACCCCCTCCCCAAGGGAGAAAGAATAGCTTGGGGGTCCTGAAATTTACAATTTAAGTAAAGCCCCTGATGATCTTTCTTTCCATGCAGAGAAAATGACTGTAGTACCTCTGAGTCTGGAGAAGAAGATTTTTGAAATATTGGTTAATTTTCCCTTTGGGGCCCCGCCCTGCACCAAGGAGTTGGGGTAGGAATTTCAATTTTACAATTTTGTAGCCTTATCTACCAAGGATGATTCTGACCAAGTTTGAAAAAAATCCATCCACTGGTTCTTGAGAAGAAGTTGAAAATGTAAAAGGTTTACACACAACACACGACGGACGACGACGGATGGAAAGCGATTAAAATAGGTCACTTGAGCAAAGCTCAGGTGACCTAAAAATTATCTTATTGCCATTTGTTGTTAATTATTAAATATGTTACTTTTTATTGTCAAATGACAGTCATGTGATGTAACAGTTCTCTTATAGTGTTGTCTGGAGAGGTATAGTGCCCTCGTCTAACGGCTTGGGCACTATACCTCCCCAGACAACACTGGGAAAGGCCATAATAGCATAGTAATATCCAAAGTATCATTTGCCAATATAAATCATAATAAGTTTTGCCCCCCCCCCCCCCCCCCCTTCCCCAGGCAAAATGAGGACAAGGCTTCTTAACTTTCAAATCCACAAGTAAAGTACGGTTACTTAATTACCAGGTCAACTACATCCTAGTGTACTGGAATCATGTAAACCATTAATATACTCAAAAACAACATCAACAAATATCACTTAGCTAAGAAATGCTAAAAATGTTAGGCAAGTGTTCAATATTACAAGATCACACAAATCAGTTATTTACATAGGTAAATTTAAAAGAGCATCTCAACAACATTTTTTTTCTCTAAAATTTTGACTTCTATAATTTTAAAATAAATGAATGCCGACTGTGTGTAAAAATAATTCATAATTTTAATAAATAAAAAAAATCATCTTTCCACTTTCACATCCTATGGCTTTTACTAGTGCATTGGAGCCCTCCAGAACGCTACTGGCAGCGGTACACTATACCAAGTATAACCTGTCCCTACTGGCCGCGGTACACTATACCAAGTAAAATCTGTCCCTACTGGTAGCCGTACACTATATACCAAGTATAACCTGTCCCTACTGGCAGCTGTACACTTTACCAAGCATAACCTGTCCCTACTGGCAGCGGTACACTATACCAGGTATAACCTGTCCCTACTGGCAGCTGTACACTAAGTAAAATCTGTCCCTACTGGTAGCCGTACACTATATACCAAGTATAACCTGTACCTACTGGCAGCTGTACACTTTACCAAGCATAACCTGTCCCTACTGGCAGCTGTACACTATACCGAGTATAACCTGTCCCTACTGGCAGCTGTACACAATACCAGGTATAACCTGTCCCTACTGGCAGTTGGACACTATACCAAGTATAACCTGTCCCTACTGGCCGCGGTACACTATACCAAGTAAAATCTGGCCCTTCTGGTAGCCGTACACTATATACCAAGTATAACCTGTCCCTACTGGCAGGGGTACACTATACCAAGTATAACCTGTCCCTACTGGCAGCTGTACACTATACGAAGTATAACCTGTCCCTACTGTCAGCGGTACACTATACCAAGTATAACCTGTCTCTACTGGCAGCAGTACACTATACCAAGTATAGCCTGTCCCTACTTGCAGCTGTACACTATACCAAGTATAACCTGTCCCTACTGGCAGCTGTACACTATACCAAGTATAACCTGTCCCTACTGGCAGCAGTACACTATACCAAGTTTAACCTGTCCCCACTGGCAGCTGTACACTATACCAAGTATAACCTGTCCCCACTGGCAGCTGTACACTATACCAAGTATAACCTGTCTCTACTGGCATCATTACACTATACCAAGTATAGCCTGTCCCTACTTGCAGCTGTACACTATACCAAGTATAACCTGTCCATACTGGCAGCAGTACACTATACCAAGTTTAACCTGTCCCCACTGGCAGCTGTACACTATACCAGGTATAACCTGTCCCTACTGGCAGCGGTACACTATACCAAGTAGAACCTGTCCCTACTGGCAGCAGTACACTATACCAAGTATAGCCTGACCCTACTTGCAGCTGTACACTATACCAAGTATAACCTGTCCCCACTGGCAGCTGTACACTATACCAGGTATAACCTGTCCCTAATGGCAGCAGTACACTATACCAAGTATAACCTGGGCCTACTGGCAGCTGTACACTATATACCAAGTATAACCTGTCCCTACTGGCAGCTGTACACTATACCAAGTTTAACCTGTCCCCACTGGCAGCTGTACACTATACCAAGTATAACCTGTCGCTACTGGCAGCTGTACACTGTACCAAGTATAACCTGTCCCTTCTGGCAGCTGTACACTATACCAAGTATAACCTGTCCCTTCTGGCAGCTGTACACTATACCAAGTATAACCTGTCCCTACTGGCAGCTTTACACTATACCAAGTATAGCCTGTCCCTACTGGCAGCGGTACACTATACCAAGTATAACCTGTCGCTACTAGCAGCGGTACACTATACCTAGTATAACCTGTCCCTACTGGTAGCCGTACACTATATACCAAGTATAACCTGTCCCTACTGGCAGCTGTACACAATACCAAGTATAATCTGTCCCTACTGGCAGCTGTACACTATACCAAGTATAGCCTGTCCCTCCTGGCAGCTCTACACTATACCAAGTATAGCCTGTCCCTACTTGCAGCTGTACACTATACCAAGTTTAACCTGTCCCTACTGGCAGCTGTACACTATACCAAGTATAACCTGTCCCTACTGGCAGCTGTACACTATATACCAAGTATAACCTGTCCCTACTGGCAGCTGTACACTATACC
>NW_018479937.1:89994-103088 GCF_002113885.1 Mizuhopecten yessoensis | reverse complement strand
ATGCTGTCTGTAATATGTTATGATGTACATATAGCTGGAGTATGCTCTCTGTAATATGTTATGATGTACATATAGCTGGAGTATGCTCTCTGTAATATGTTATATTCTTTACTTACTTTCATGGAAATGGATTACAATGTGTTGTTTGCCAAAATGACCATCAATTGCAGTGTTTCGTCTGCTTCATTTACAATGGATAGTGGCACATCATCTGCTACACTGATGATGAGCTGTATTACTACAAAACTTCACCATTATCGTTAAAATACTATTTATTATCAGAAAATATATTGTCAACAACAATAATAAATTTGTATAAGGCACTAATGTTAGAAAGGAGAATGGCACATTGTTGGTTGGGTTGTTTGGATTCTGAAGCTCAGAAAGTACTCATTTATCCAGTCATTGAACACTCACCTTCTACCATCCTCATACAAACCGCTGTCACAATGCCCACCTCTATGTATACATTATGCACACATTATAAATACAAGTATGTTTCTAGCTTGATCAATGCACTACAGAAACATGAAAATTTGACTGGATCACCTTTTGTGACACAACTACATTCAAACCATATAACTTATATATGACAGTTGAAAAAGTTCCTTGCAGACTAACTTTTGTTCAACCAAGCAACCTTGCTGGAACCTGAATCTCTTTCGTTTTTCATGATACAAACGGTTGAACCAGGTTTATACCCGAAAATGTTACATTTTAAAACAGACAGACGTTTGTTCCTCATAAACAAACAGGTTCCTGGTTGTATGAAGCTGAGTAATATCAGCTCATATATGGAGTTATGTCCCTTTGTACTAGTTATGTCATAAAAAAGGGGAGAATAATTTCTGTCCACTTTTCCTGCAATATCCTTTGTGCTGTGATGGACTAAGCATGATACAAAACGTTAGATGATATCTTGAGACACATATTTCTTGATGATTTAAATTTATGATCAAATAGACAATGCACATCGGATAAAAACTGAAAAAAAATGTGCAACACAAAATATATAAAATTTGTATGACACAAACTGGAATGGTACGTATCAATCCATGATCTGAAGTTGAGAGTTTCCATGGAAGTTTTGTACTGGACACAGGACACAATCACTGGTCCATCTCTTTGACTGATGTGATACTTAGCTCCAATATATTCCTCCATTCTCTACAATTGTAACACATTCCACCACATCATAACAATCGGTTCTCATTGCTTGTTTACACTTGTAAAACATTATTTCCTTTAAATGAAAGACTGCAGCAATTTAACACCTGGGTTTGTGCTTTGCACATCAGATGACCGTTAGAGACGTGGTCCAGCCATTGTCTTAACAGACTGTTAACCACTTGAAGAGACATTGTCATTGAAATAAGGATAGTGCTGCTGGCAACATCAGTCGGCTTGTTACTGATACTGTAGGATTATGTGATTAACTAGGGCTGTACAATCAAATACGTCAACATCAGTCAAGAAAATTAACCAAATGTCATACAGTGGCATAAGGGGTTTGCTGGTCAAGCAGCTCACATCCAAGTGGCCAATTTTGCTGGGGGGGTTTTTGTAAAAACTATGGCGATCCAAGACCACTCGATTTTCGCCGTCGTCTGTGGAAAAATCCTGATGGCCACTTCTTGAGAAGAGAGAGTGACCATTTTCTTTTTTGTCAACTATTGCTGACATGGACAACACAGGCTCCGGCCCGTCCGGTACATAATCCGGCCATCTGTGACAAAAATTATGGCAACATAACTTTGCAATCAAAAAAATAATACTGCTTTTATCAAATAGCAATCAGTGTCAATAATGTTTGTAGTACTCAATCCAAAACTCGACTTTTCTAACAGGAAGTGTTACAGGATCAAACATTGGCTCATACTGAATTCTGTATTGCATCAAAGAGTACTGGAACCATTTTTAAAAACATTACTTAGCTTAAGTTACTATATTATCCTGCAAGAAGACCACTTCATCACTAGAATAAAGGAGGCTAGCATGGGACAATGGGATGAACTGCAAATATATAGCAGTAGATTGTTTCCAGCGATGGGCTATTAGCAATGTACGGGTAAGCTATTTCCTCAACATAAAGTCACTTACATGAGAGCACGGATTGTTTGGGAATGACATATGGGTATAACATGATCCCTAAGTAATCTAGGGAAGATTACGTTACCTTTCATTTACACATGCACACATTGCTTTTATTTTTTGAGTTACAAAACTCTTACTATTTTTATGAACATTATAATATTGTATCAGTTGCTGATAACCTTTGATCATCATGCGATTAACAAGTGAGATCTAGATCTGTCGATGCACCCGAACGTCACCATTATACAGGTATCCAATATTTAATGAACCGCAGAGACACCAGAAGGGTTTTCCAGACAACGGCAGGTTACCTTGTAACATGTCACTTTAAGCAAAACATTCTAAAAGGAGCATTTTAAGTTTAAGAAAAGTACTTGTATTAAGACTTTTGTGAAACTGGGGCTTGATATAAAGTTTACTGTCCATATTTTAAAAAGTGTGTGACTATGATAGTGTAATTGTTTTTCCTACCTTTGCCCATTCGTTGCTAACTGAGTCGTAACATTCCACATCCTGTAAGTATTGCTGACCATCATAACCTCCCACAGCAAAGATCTTGTCACCTAAAACACACACACCCACAGCGTCCCTTGGCGAGCTAATGGTGGCAATCATTGTCCATTGGTCAGTTTTGGGATCATACCTGGGATAAAAAGTACAAGTGTACTTAAACAGCGACCACTGGCCATGTACCATGAAATACTCTGATAATATATAATCTTTTTCTTATTATTGCATGCTTTAATTTTGATTTAATCATTTTGCTCAATAAGCACTGAGCAAAGAAGACTGTATTCAGATATAATTGCGCTTAGTTAAGAATCTTAAGATTAGATCATTTGTCTCCGATATCTAATAACCTAAAGAACTGTTTTATCCAGTTAAAATTAAATGTATAATAACTTACTTATTTGAATATTTATATCATAAATTCAAATTCAAGTCAGAAACAATTTGCTACATACTAACAGTAGAAACTTTCACACGGCCAATGGTGAATAGAAAAGATATTTATGATTGGAAAAAGGGGACTGGGCTAAATTAAAAGTTTGGAAAACACTTGATTAGATTGGCCACTAATGTGAATGATCTGAAGACAACATTGTTTGTCATTATCTGGACACACTAGATGTTAATTGTTCAGCACTACCTTCATGTTACCATACCTTTCTGCACATTCAAATCTGCAGCAGGTTGGGTTGGTTGCTGGTGCCTCGTGACCCCCAACAGCATACAGAAAGCCCCCCCCTGTGGTTACCCCTACACCTCCCCGCCGCTTGGACATTGGGGTACAGTGTAACCATTTGTTGGTATGAGGGTCGAAACACTCCACTGTCTTCAGACATGAGCTTCCATCCCTACCTCCTACGGCATACAATCTAGAAATTAAATAATAGAATCCAATTTCAACAAAATGTCCCATAGAAAAAGATAATTTTGAAATTGTTCAACTCTGAATAAAAATAAATAAGTTGTCTGAGTATGTATACTTACTTTCCCATGAGAACAGCCACCCCCACAGTACTTCGTGACGTTGACATGGGGGCAACATAGCTCCACTGGCGAGCCTGAGGATCCCAACGCTCCACTGTGTTGAGGTAGGACCAGCCATCATGTCCCCCTACAGCATACATCGGTCCCTCTAACACTCCAACACCTTCAATAAAGCCAGGGCTGTCACATATTTACCAACAAACATTGACCTTGGGGACACAGTAGACAAGAGGTTAAGGCATCTGACCGCCAACGATCACTAGTCCTCAAACACTGGATTGCAAGTTCAGGCCTAGGTACTGGTCGCATTTTCTGACACTTACTTAAATGACCATAGCTAGTAATGGTATAAATATTATACCAATATATGAATATCCTCCAATATATGGAATAGATGATAGGTTCAACATCCCTAGTTTCGCTCATAGGTATATAATATTTTCATTAAATTTGGAGGTTTGGCTCGGCCTCTGAACACTGTTATTTGGAGGCTTGGCTCGGCCTTTGAACACTGTTATTTGGAGGCTTGGCTCGGCCTCTGAACACTGTTATTTATAGGCTTGGCTTGGCCTTTGAACACTGTTATTATATAAGAGGTCCAGACCTACATCATTATTTCTAATGAAACAGAATTATATGGAAACATATCTTTTTAAACTTCGACCCTTCAACTTACACCTTTCCGATATTTTCACTTTTGCATTACAGCCTCAACTTTCTACTTAATCTAAGATGGTCTGTAATAAGAACATATTTCCAAGACAATACTAATTTTATGTCTATATTTTCACAGCAAAAATCACTAATACCTTTACGCTGAAATGTTGATACCTACCTAACCCATGTCTATGTGTTGACATAGGGGGCATGAGACTCCAGGACTTTTTCTTAGTGTCATAACACTCAACAGTGTTAAGGGTCTTTAAGCCGTCCCGACCCCCCACAATGTAAAGTTTATCTTCAATAACTGCCACTCCAAACTGGAGGCGACGCCCACTCATGTTGGCTACTTGTGTCCAGTTGTTGGTCCGAAGGTCATACTTTTCAATAGTAGTTGCACCTATACACAACAAATGAATAAAAGCAATGAAATAGGACAGAGTATTGAAATCATAAATTTAATATTATGATACTGTAGCCATGACCTGATAATTATATTACTGTTTTAAGAGAAGTGAAAAGTTCAGTCTTCCTGATCACAAGCCTCCCTCATCATATGACAACTCACAGACATCTCCAGGAAAAGTGACTGAACTATGACAAAGTTGAATTACTAGGATACTTTTTTACAGAAGTCAATATATCCTGGTAAAGACTGGCTGGATTGTAGGAAGACCATCAGATTGTTTAAGCTGGATGAACAAGCAACAATTTTATTGTATACAACAGGTGTTAAAATTACATGTTTACCAAACATTTTCAAAAAAATATTATTACAATAGTATCTTTAATGCATAAATCCTATGTATGTCCAAATAAAACTCCCCCTCCCCACACACAATACCCTCTCCCAACTCCGATACATGAACAATACCGCCACTTCCCCTTTATATTAGTTTCCTCCACCTATCACTATTGGATACCCCAAGGTGCTAGGTCAGGAGCTCTGGGCTATGTCAAATTAAAACTGCCCCTTTTCAAATTAAATTTCCACAAACTTCTTGTCAATAATCACTGAGAGAGACAGTATCTATATAATTACTGTCTGTGATGAGATACAATGGTGTTTAGATGATCATTTCATCAGAAACAACCAGACATTCTTTATTTGGGCAATGGATCAAGAACAAGATATGTTAATCTCCAGATGAATTTATCAGCAAGTATTATGTGTTTACCAAGCACCACTGAAATAACGGCCAAGACTCTTTGCAAAACCGAGAGACCTGGGGGCCTTAATAGCTCACCTGGTATTTTATTTTCAATTTAATACCTGCAGAATAACATATAAAAGGAGTACAAGAATTACAAGCTGCAAGAAGAATTAACTATGTTTGGTTGGGTAAATCACCAAGAACTGTTTGGGTGGGTAAATCACCAAGAACTGTTTGGGTGAGTCAAACACCAAGAACTGTTTGGGTGGGTAAAACACAAAGAATTGTTTGGGTGAGTAAGACACAAAGAATTGTTTGGGTGAGTAAGACACGAAGAACTGTTTGGGTGGGTAAGACACCAAGAACTGTTTGGGTGGGTAAGACACAAAGAATTGTTTGGGTGAGTAAGACCCAAAGAATTGTTTGGGTGAGTAAGACAGAAAGAATTGTTTGGGTGAGTAAGACACAAAGAACTGTTTGGGTGGGTAAGACACCAAGAACTGTTTGGGTGGGTAAAACACAAAGAATTGTTTGGGTGAGTAAGACCCAAAGAATTGTTTGGGTGAGTAAGACAGAAAGAATTGTTGGGGTGAGTAAGACACAAAGAACTGTTTGGGTGGGTAAGACACTAAGAACTGTTTGGGTGGGTAAGACACCAAGAACTGTTTGGGTGGGTAAATCCCCAAGAACTGTTTGGGTGAGTCAAACACCAAGAACTGTTTGGGTGGGTAAAACACAAAGAATTGTTTGGGTGAGTAAGACACAAAGAATTGTCTGGGTGAGTAAGACACAAAGAACTGTTTGGGTGGGTAAGACACCAAACTGTTTAGGTGGATAAGACACAAAGAACTGGTTGGGTGAGTAAGACACCAATAACTGTTTAGGTGGGTAAGTCACAAAAAATTGTTTGGGTGAGTAAGACACAAAGAACTGTTTAGGTGGGTAAAACACATGGGTAAGACACCAAGAACTGTTTGAGTGGGTAAAACACATGGGTAAGACACCAAGAACTGTTTGGGTGGGTAAAACACCAAATGATAATTTGACATGTTAAATGTTAAATTATAGTTTGTATACAATTATATGTACTTCTACATACATGGCTTGTTTAGTGTATGTTTTGTTTAGTCATGAATTCATAATGTTAAAAAATGCACTTAAATGTTCATGTACATTTTGTATCTTTTCTTTGTGTTGCTTAATATTACAAGAATGTATGCTTTGGCAGGTCTATTTCCTGTGTTGTGTCCATATGCATCTTGATATGTAGCTATATAGCTAGTCATATCTCTATGCAAGTTGTTGATATATTTATGCTAATGAGTGGGGTAGATTTTGACTAATCAGCATTATCCCCTAGAGGGGTATTAGCATTGACAGCATCCTATTCATTCTTTGTTTTTGGCGGATTATCATAGTTTGTTTTTACGTATATTCCTCGACTTTTCAAGTGTTTACTACACTATGGATTTATCTTAAACTACACCACGATTACTCAGTGACAGTCATCGCCGTATGATTTAACTTTCGCCAGTTTGTTTGACCATGCCAACCTACACCTTAGGGTATATAACGTTAATATTTAGGCCTATCGACAATATTGTGAGACAATAGTTTTAAGACATGGGGTTTAAACGTAGGAATTCTAGAGTTGTTCCGTACGATCCGGATAGCTCGTTTCCGATAGGAATTGACAAGATTGACGGTACCGTTCAGTGCCAACGAGAAACGAATAGGTTTGGAAAAAAATTTGAGAGACTCGAGGTCAAGAGGTGCGCGATCCCACAATTCCGTGTGACAAGATGGAGACCAGGTTACTTCGAATCGTGAGGATGGTTCGCATACGCAAATGTTGGTCGACATCGTCACTAGTTTGGCGGAGAGTGTGTCAACACTAGTACTACAGGACAGTTATGTCAGACTGGAAAGGCGATTAAGTGATTCTGTTACTAGCGACGAGGATCCTTAATCAACCTCAAGCAGAGTACACCTTAGAGACCGTGTACAGGAGTTGAGAAACAAACGTATCACCAGCATGCACTTTCGAAGTTTCCAGATGAAATCCGTCCTACAGGCTCCCTGAACAGGGAAGAATGTTGACACTGTCACAACAACAACACGTGTGTATCTTTACTTGCTAAAGATTAATCACATCCGAGGTGTCCCGAATGCAACGCTTTGGGTTTAAATGAATGTCGAGTCTTACTAAAGTCCTTGGTTCATACCAGGCCGGTTCCAGGCTATTGGGCTACTTCCAGGGCTTTATGATATCGTCTATTCTGCATACTACGTGGGCGCTATTGTGGTGTTTGGGTTCTTTTTCAGAAAACGACGAGTACCATATATCTTTGTATAGTGGGTAATTTATTTCCCCTGTATTTGTTCCAACACTTAATGCGGGAAATATATCGCGCAATGCGACAGGTGTCAGAGGTCAGTTTGTCACTGGTCAAACAGGTAAACAACATTCACAATTACGTCACACTAGCATACATTCCATTCAAAACTAAAGTAACACACTGGACTAGGCAACAGCGATTGCGGAGTGCGGATTAAAATCAACAACACAACATTATACAAAGTTATACTAATTAGACTCTTTATATTTTACGGAATCTTTAGGAATATAAAGAATTAAAATAAATTGACAAATCTAACAGGGTGCCACACAGCCAGCATGCAGCAGTTTTCAACATGTGGTCCCTTTTCTTGAGTAATTGGACAAAGTATCCTTCTTCTTGGATGACCATTTACAGCTCCCGCTGACTACATTTGTTCACTGATGCTACACCTGAATCGTTCGGAGGTATATTCTTGAACAAGTGGTTTAAGGGTGTCTTTCCTCCCAGTCTTAAGAAACAAGACCCATCTATGACCCTTTTTGAACTTTACCCCATAGTGATGGCTTGTGTTTTGTGGGGCCATCAGTGGCATGAGAAACGTATCTTGTTCCATTGTGACAATTTGGCCACTGTAGAAATTATTTCTAAAGCTCCTTCTCTAGGTCTATTCGATTTCAAGTCTTAGAGTCAAGTCGCTTCTCTGCAGCACAGTAGAGTCAAGCTTCTTCTCTAGGTCTATTCGATTTCCAGTCTTAAGAGTCAAGTCGCTTCTCTGCAGCACAGTAGAGTCAAGCTCCTTCTCTAGGTCTATTCGATTTCAAGTCTTACAGTCAAGTCGCTTCTCTGCAGCACAGTAGAGTCAAGCTCCTTCTCTAGGTCTATTCGATTTCAAGTCTTAGAGTCAAGTCGCTTCTCTGCAGCACAGTAGAGTCAAGCTCCTTCTCTAGGTCTATTCGATTTCAAGTCATAGAGTCAAGTTGCTTCTCTGCAGCACAGTATAGTCAAGCTCCTTCTCTAGGTCTATTCGATTTCCAGTCTTATGAGTCAAGACGCTTCTCTGCAGCACAGTAGAATTAAGCTTCTTCTCTAGGTCTATTCGATTTCAAGTCTTATGAGTCAAGACTCTTCTCTGCAGCTCAGTAGAGTCAGGCTTCTTCTCTAGGTCTATTCACTTTCAAGTCTTATGAGTCAAGACTCTTCTCTGCAGCTCAGTAGAGTCAGGCTTCTTCTCTAGGTCTATTCGATTTCAAGTCTTACAGTCAAGTCGCTTCTCTGCAGCCCAGTATAGTCAAGCTCCTTCTCTAGGTCTATTTGATTTCAAGTCAAAGAGTCAAGTCGCTTCTCTGCAGCACACTAGAGTCAAGCTCCTTCTCTAGGTTTATTCGATTTCCAGTCTTAAGAGTCAAGTCGATTCTCTGCAGCACAGTAGAGTCAAGCTTCCTCTCTAGGTCTATTCGAGTTCAAGTCTTATTAGTCAAGTCGCTTCTCTGCAGCCCAGTATAGTCAAGCTCCTTCTCTAGGTTTATTCGATTTCCAGTCTTATGAGTCAAGTCGCTCCTCTGCAGCATAGAAAGTTAAGCTTCTTCTCTCGGTCTTTTCGATTTCAAGTCTTATGAGTAAAGACGCTTCTCTGCAGCTCAGTAGAGTCAAGCTTCTTCTCCAGGGCTATTCGATTTCAAGTCTTAGAGTCAAGCTGCTTCTCTGCAGCACAGGAGAGTCAAGCTCCTTCTCTAGGCCTATTCGATTTTGAGTCTTAGAGTCAAGCTGCTTCTCTGCAGCACAGGAGAGTCAAGCTCCTTCTCTAGGGCTATTCGATTTCAAGTCTTACAGTCAAGTCGCTTCTCTGCAGCACAGGATAAACAAACACCTTCTCTAGGTCTATTCGATTTCAAGTCTTGTGAGTCAAGTCGCTTCTCTGCGGCACAGTATAGTCAAGCTCCTTCTCTAGGTTTATTCGATTTCCAGTCTTAAGAGTCAAGTCGATTCTCTGCAGCACAGTAGAATCAAGCTTCTTCTCTAGGTCTATTCGATCTCAAGTCTTATGAGTCAAGACTCTTCTCTGCAGCTCAGTAGAGTCAGGCTTCTTCTCTAGGTCTATTCATTGTCTAGTCGCTTCTTTGCAGTTCAGTAGAGTCAAGCTTCTTCTTTAGTTTATTAAGAGTATTCTCTAGGTCTATTCGATCTCAAGTCTTATGAGTCAAGTCACTTCTCTGCAGCCCAGTAGAGTCAAGCTCCTTCACTAGGTCTATTCAATTTCAAGTCATAGAGTCAAGTCACTTCTCTGCAGCCCAGTAGAGTCAAGCTCCTTCACTAGGTCTATTCAATTTCAAGTCTTATGAGTCAAGTCGCTCCTCTGCAGCATAGAAAGTTAAGCTTCTTCTCTCGGTCTATTCAATTTCAAGTCATAGAGTCAAGTTGCCTCTCTGCAGCACAGTATAGTCAAGCTTCGTCTCTAGGTCTATTCGATTTCAGGTCTTATGAGTCAAGTCGCTCCTCTGCAGCATAGAAAGTTAAGCTTCTTCTCTCGGTCTATTCAATTTCAAGTCATAGAGTCAAGACGCTTCTCTGCAGCTCAGTAGAGTCAGGCTTCTTCTCTAGGTCTATTCGCTTTCAAGTCTTATGAGTCAAGTCGCTTCTCTGCAGCTCAGTAGAGTCAGGCTTCTTCTCTAGGTCTATTCGATGTCAAGTCGCTTCTCTGCAGCTCAGTAGAGTCAAGCTTCCTCTCTAGGTCTATTCGAGTTCAAGTCTTATTAGTCAAGTCGCTTCTCTGCAGCTCAGTAGAGTCAGGCTTCTTCTCTAGGTCTATTCGGTTTCCAGTCTTATGAGTCAAGTCGCTCCTCTGCAGCATAGAAAGTTAAGCTTCTTCTCTCGGTCTTTTCGATTTCAAGTCTTATGAGTCAAGTCGCTTCTCTGCAGCACAGAAAGTCAAGCTTCTTCTCTAGGTCTATTCGATTTCAAGTCTTATGAGTCAAGACGCTTCTCTGCAGCTCAGTAGAGTCAAGCTTCTTCTCTAGGTCTATTCGATGTCAAGTCGCTTCTCTGCAGTTCAGTAGAGTCAAGCTTCTTCTCTAGGTCTATTCATTGTCTAGTCGCTTCTTTGCAGTTCAGTAGAGTCAAGCTTTTTCTCTAGGTCTATTCTATTTCAAGTCTTAGAGTCAAGTCGCGATCGCTTCTCTGCAGTTCAGTTGAGTCAAGTTGCTTCTCTAGAGTTTGGCAGAGTCAAGCCTCATTGACCTCATGCTCGCTTGTGTGTTCAAAACAGCCTTTTATGGGGTTGTTTTTTTTGCTTTGTAGGGAATTTACTTGCAGAACATTTCAGGATACAAATTTAACCTTATTCGTATGTGTGACATAACAAGTGTTACCTGGCAAGTCTAGTTTTCACTTGACCCTGCGTTCTTCTAAAATGGATGCATTTAAAGGTGCAATATTCACAAGGGGCTACCCATGCTTCCCTGTTGTTTGTAGACAATGTCTTCATCATGAAGCCTTTAAAGCGTCAAAAGTTCATCACTTATCTAACCATATTGGGGGCTCTCACTCATTAGTAATCCATATAATCTGTATTACATATTTCGTTCAATTTTGGCTTTTAATTCCAGGGAAATTTTACCCCCAATACTTTATTAATTTAAAAATTATTCATTTACTATGTCAGTAGCTTCTATATATGTATCATCATCTCCAGGAATACTTAGAGTCAAGTCGCTTCTCTGCAGCTCAGTAGAGTCAAGCTTCCTCTCGTGGTCTATTCGATTTCAAGTCTTAGAGTTGAGTCGCTTCTCTGCAGTTCAGTAGAGTCAAGCTTCTTCTCTAGGTCTGTTCGATTTCAAGTCTTATGAGTCAAGACGCTTCTCTGCAGCTCAGTAGAGTCAAGCTTCCTCTCGTGGTCTATTCGATTTCAAGTCTTAGAGTTGAGTCGCTTCTCTGCAGTTCAGTAGAGTCAAGCTTCTTCTTTAGTTTATTAAGAGTATTCTATTTCTCATCTTCTCCATAAATACTTAAGAGTCAAGTTGCTTCTCTGGAGTTTGGTAGAGTCAAGCCTCTTCTCTAGGTGTCTTTTTGGAGTCTTGATGTTAAATTTTAAGTTTAAGTTGTATTAAGGGTATGCTGAGCAAGTGAGTGAGTAGCCCCTGATATGCCAAATGTTAATAATGTATACATGTACTTCTCAGTGTATCTTATTCATGTTTTTGCTAACATGTGTAATAAACAGATAACTGTTTAAGAATAATTTGATATGTAATGATAAATTATAGTTTATATATAACTGTGTAAGCCTTCCATTGCCTTGGCTGTTGTAGATGTGGTAGTTTGTTGTTATGTTTGCAATATCAAGTGTTAAGATATAAGGGTTTTCCCTTATGTTCATTTTTGTAATACCTTCTTTTACCGCATTATGGAATGTGTTCTTCTGTGAAGAGCGATAGTGTTTTCCTATGCAAATGAGATGTCTTACCATATAAGGTATCGTAGTATATGTTAATTAGTCCATAGTAACTTTTGCCCAATCAGCGATTACGTCTTGGAGGGGTGTTGGTATTGCCAGCTTCAGTTTCATTCCTCGTAGTGCTGGCAGATTACACTTGTTCGTTTTTGGCTTATTCCTCGACTTTACAAGTGCTTACTACACTATGGATTTATCTTAAACTACACTACGATTTCTCAGTGACAGTCGTCGCCGTATGATTTAACTTTCGCCAGTTTGTTACGTTGTAAACGTGGATCAGTATAAGGAGTAACGTTTGTTTACTTTCTGCGTGATTTTGGACTTGAGGTGTGGCTACGCTACGGTACAACTGGGAGCAAGGCAGCCTACTGATCGTATACTGTTGTACGAATAATACCACCTTACAACTTCGTGCTTAAGGACTTCACGCACTTCCTATACAATATTATAGCGAGCGAAA
This sequence comes from Mizuhopecten yessoensis, assembly GCF_002113885.1. NCBI lineage: Eukaryota > Metazoa > Mollusca > Bivalvia > Pectinida > Pectinidae > Mizuhopecten > Mizuhopecten yessoensis. The sequence goes on along the minus strand of NW_018479937.1, from coordinate 90,434 downwards.
TACTTCGCCGTGATTCGTCATTACGGTGTGAACTTGACGTTGTACGTGCATTCGACCGTGCTAACCTACACCTTAGGCTATATATAGGAACGTTAATATTTAGGCCTATCGACATAGTTTTAAGACATGGGGTCTAAAAGTAGGAATTCTAGAGTTGTTCCGTACGATCCGGACAGCTCGTTTTCCGAGAGGAATTGACAAGATTGACGGTACCGTTCAGTGCCAACGAGAAACGAACGGGTTTGATAAATAATTCGAGAGACTCGAGGACAAGAGGTGCGCGATCCCACAATTCCGTGCGACAAGATGGCGACCAGGTTACTTCGAATCGTGAGGATGGTTCGCATACGCAAACGTTGGTCGACATCGTCACTAGTTTGGCAGAGAGTGTGTTAACACTACAGGACAGTTATTTCAGACTGATAAGGCGATTAAGTGAT
>NW_018479937.1:61760-86395 GCF_002113885.1 Mizuhopecten yessoensis | reverse complement strand
TATTACTTCACTTTATCTGTAGCCAGTTTTCTCGTGGTAAATTTAACAGATACATTCTCTGGGGTGGCTATGAGTCTAGTCGCTTCTCTGGATGCCTCCAGAGTCTAGTGACTTCTCTTGCCTTCTTCGGAGTCTAGCGTTTCCAATTCATAGTCTTTTATAGCTTCTCCATGGATATTAGGAGTCTAGTCGCTTCTCTGGTACTTTCAGAGTCTAGCTGCTTCTCTTGTTTTCTTTGGAGTCTAGCTCGCGCTCTTTATCAAGCTTCTCTGTGACTTAGCAGAGTCTAGCTTCCGTTAAATCCTTATCAAGCTTCTCTGTGACTTCGCAGAGTCTAGCTTCCGTTAAATCTTTATCAAGCTTCTCTGTGACTTCGTAGAGTCTAGCTTCCGTTAAAATATTTTGAGAATAATTTGTTACTATTAGTAGGTTATAGAGTGAGTAGCCCCTGATACGCCAAATGTTTACAGTAGGTTTTAGTACTTGTTCTTTGCTTGCACATTCATATCTGTGTCTTAACTCAAGTAATAAACAGGTTAACTCTTTCATTGTGTGAAGTTATGTATAAATCGTGTTTTAGTTGTATATAAAGAACTGTTTGGGTGGGTAAAACACCAAGAACTGTTTGGGTGGGTAAAACACCAAGAACTGTTTGGGTGGGTAAGACACCAATAACTGCTTAGGTTCAAAACCTTTTAAGATATTATAACAATTTACAAAGTTTTTACATTGCAAAACCACAGATTTTGTTACTTTAACTGAAATTAAATTCAGAAAAAATACTTAACAGAGATTTAAAACCATTGAGAAACTGCCTTACTACAAATTAAATGAAACATAGACCCACAACCTTCTATAGAATCAATAAATCATGGTATGTCCCCAGTCTAATTGATAGTTAATTTCCTGCCGAGACTGAATAGATTTCATTCTTCAAAGAGATTGGCAGACGAATGTAACTTCCATCAATGGGAAAGTAATAATAATGCAACTTTGATGGCGTTCTCACCTGCCCCACTTTTAGATCGATGGCATTCTCACCTGCCCCACTTTTAGATCATCTACCTGTACCATGTTCAGCACCTTATAAGGAATATATACCCTAGCTGGATCTGCCCCAAACTGACAAAAAAATGAATGATTTAATCTGTTATCTCTGAAAAATTCTAAGACAGCCTGCCAATTAATTTCTTTTCAAACTCACTAGTCTGACAATTTAATAGACAGAAGAATCCACGTAATCATTCAGAAGAATAAAAAGTAGCATCCCCAGAGGCCAGAATGAAACTGATGAAGCTGGGGCAGAAAAGGTTGCCCCCTGCCGTATTCCCTGGTCCCTCATTACTGATAGTCAGGTTGTATGGAAGTGGTAAAGGTCAATAATTGATGGTGCAGCTTGTCACAGACCAATTAAAACTTACCACATCTGTCCTTAAATACACTTTCCTGTTAAGGTTATATATACTACCTTATACATTTTTACCACAATTCATATAAGAGTTATTTAACTAATTAGTTTTAACTAATCAATGTTTAATATCTATCAATGTAGGACTTACCTAAACGCTATAAACATTTTCTTTTATGTATCATCTACTTGTACATGTATATATAGAAAATTCTGAGAAAACTAAGATAGACAAAGAGATGGAGTAGGTGTGGTGTATTGTATTGGCTATACTGGTGGTGAATCAGGGCTAATGGTATTAAATATGGATCACAGGTGACAATACATAAGAAATCAAGGTGACAGACACACAAACCATTATATAAACAAAACGGTCTGACAACGGCCTCAAACACCTCTACACCATCCACCCACATATCTCCTTTATAGATGGTAAAGTTTGTTACATTCCATATTGATTCCTTAAATGATTCATGTTGAGGGTAGTGTAGTACATGGCTGGGTGAGACTATGGTTCATGTTTGGTATTATTGTGTTGATCTGTGTGTCACAGGTGAGATATTGATACCAGCATCTTCAGATCTAATAGTGAAACCTCTTTAAACTAACCACAGCAGACACATTCATATACTGCAAGCATACATAATTTTGGGGTTTTCAAATTTCAGTACTTTTTCACACTTTAGATATGTGATAAATTATGAAAGCACTAAATTGAAGCAACTGAATATTGTTTTCTATTGTGCACTGGTTTATCAATGGGCTAATCTGTTAAAATTTAAAAATTCGCTCAAATAAATAGATAAGAATTTTGAATTGCTCTTTGTTGAAAGAACAACCTTGATCATCTGGACATAAATATTATGAAAACATTAAAATTGTCAGAAATAATAAGTAGTACAGGAAATAAGGACTTAAAAGAAGGTATTAATACCTATCTTACTAGAAAAATTTAAAATTCTGGAAATCAGGTAGTAAATTTATACAGCTAACAGAAGAACCATAAGCTTGTTAAGGAAGATAGCCTCAGCATTCTGTATTATACCTCTAACAAAGGAGAGTTCAAACTTGTTCAGTATTTTTCTAACCGAGGTGCTTATCCATTAACTTACAAACAGTTATATATCACAACTGGTGGTATGTAACACATCGGTAACAGATATCACGACTGGTGGTATGTAACACATTGGAAAAGCCTGATCACGTTCAGTGACAGAGGGAAAAGGGCGATCACGTTCAGTGACAGAGGGAAAAGTCTGATCACGTTCACTGACAGAGGGAAAAGTCTGATCACGTTCAGTGACAGAGGGAAATGGGCGATCACGTTCAGTGACAGAGGGAAAAGTCTGATCATGTTCAGTGATAGAGGGAAAAGTCTGATCACGTTCAGTGACAGAGGGAAAAGTCTGATCACGTTCAGTGACAGAGAGAAAAGGGCGATCACGTTCAGTGACAGAGGGAATTGGCGATCACGTTCAGTGACAGAGGGAAAAGTCTGATCACGTTCAGTGACAGAGAGAAAAGGATGATCACGTTCAGTGACAGGGAAAAGGATGACAGAGGGAAAAGTCTGATCACGTTCAGTGACAGAGAGAAAAAGATGATCACGTTCAGTGACAGAGGGAAAAGGGCGATCACGTTCAGTGACATAGGGAAAAGGGCGATCATGTTCAGTGACAGGGAAAAGGGCGATCACGTTCAGTGACAGGGGGAAAAGTCTGATCACGTTCACTGACAGAGGGAAAAGTCTGATCACGTTCAGTGACAGAGGGAAAAGGCTGATCATGTTCAGTGACAGAGGGAAAAGGCTGATCATATTCAGTGACAGAGGAAAAAGTCTGATCACGTTCAGTGACAGAGGGAAAAGGCTGATCATGTTCAATGACAGAGGGAAAAGGCTCATCATGTTCAGTGACAGAGAGAAAAGGCTGATCATGTTCAGTGACAGAGGGAAAAGGCTGATCACATTCAATGACAGAGGGAAAAGTCTGATCACGTTCAGTGACAGAGGGAAAAGGCTGATCATATACAGTGACAGAGGGAAAAGGCTGATCACGTTCAGTGACAGAGGGAAAAGGCTGATCATGTTCAATGACAGAGGGAAAAGGCTGATCACATTCAGTGACAGAGGGAAAAGGCTGATCATGTTCAATGACAGAGGGAAAAGGCTGATCATGTTCAGTGACAGAGGGTAAAGTCTGATAAATTTTTGTAATGCATATGACCTATTTTATCAGGAATGAAGGAGGTTAGAAAACTCAAATATGTGTACTCCTTCTTAATGACCTATGAATATCCACTTGACCACAAAATGAAGTGTGAATATCAAGTATTCAATATTTGTACAAGGAAGTACCTTTTGTACAGTCCATCCCTCCAACAGCATACAGAACACCCACAGTGGACTTTCTCGGTTTGGTTCTCGGGCTTTGGAATGATGAGCGTCTCTCAGGGAGGAGGTGGTACTTGAGTGCCTCCATGATCAGATACTGGCATTCCTTGTCCTCACGAAACAAGGCGTTCGTCTCAACATGGTCAGCAATAAACTGTAACCATAGAAACATAGCATAAACAACAAGCATACTTAGGATTTCTAAAGCAATACATGTCCCCTACCGTCCCTCGCTAGCTATTACACTGTAATGATTTATAAAAAGAGGCCCAGGGGCCTTAATAGCTCACCTGGTATTTTATTTCAATTTTAAACCTACTGAGTACCATACAGGTTTATCAAAGGAGTACAAGAAACAAAGTTGCAAAAACAACTACATGTTAATCTGTTTTGGTGGGTAAGACACCAAGAAAGCCTCCAGGGATTGGTCTGGACTGGACTTCCGGGGGGGTTGGGAGGGTGGGGGTTCTTTTCCCAAAGAGTATTAATGAAGGGATTTTCATCAAACTTCTAGAGCTAGAAGTTTGATGGAAATCCCTTCATTAATAAACAAGAGGCACATGGGCCTTAACAGTCACCCGAGTCATACAGTATTAATTTTTGTTGTTGAAATATGAAGTGGAGATAATGATGTCAATCATCCCTACCAAAATTTGAGTAAACAAGAGGCCCATGGGCCTAAACGGTCACCTGAGTCTACAGTATTTATTTTTGTTGTTGAAATATGTACCAATTTGAGTAAAAAATAGTATAATGTTAACTTAACTTTGTCAGGACCATGAGCTGATCATTCCTAGACCAATTTTAAGTGAGATCGGCCTATTAGAACTTAGTAGCAAAATAGCGGCCATGGCAGCCAAATTGTATTTCTGATTGACCCGAAAAATAACAACACTTTGTCAGGACCATGATTCGATCATTCCTACAAAGTTTCAGTTCAATCGGCCAAGTAGATCTTTACTTTAAGTTTGAAATAGTTTACCAAAATGGCAGCCGTGGTGGCCATATTGGATTTCTGATCGACCCGAAAAATAACAACACTTTGTCAGGACCATGAGTCAATCATTCCTACAAAGTTTCAGTTCAATCGGCCTAGCAGAACTTGACTTTAAGTTTGAAATATGTTTTCAAAATGGTGGCCGTGGCGGCCATATTGGATTTATGATTGACCTGAAAAATAACAACACTTTGTCAGGACCATGAGTCGATCATTCCTACAAACTTTAAGTTCAATCGGTCCAGCAGAACTTGACTTTAAGTTTGAAATAGGTTTTCAAAATGGCGGCCGTGGCGGCCATATTGGATTTCTGATCGACCCGAAAAATAACAACACTTTGTCAGGACCATGAGGCGATCATTCCTACCAACTTTCAGTTCAATCGGTCCAGCAGAACTTGACTTTAAGTTTGAAATAGGTTTTCAAAATGGCGGCCGTGGCGGCCATATTGGATTTCTGATCGACCCGAAAAATAACAACACTTTGTCAGGACCATGAGGCGATCATTCCTACCAACTTTCAGTTCAATCGGTCCAGCAGAACTTGACTTTAAGTTTGAAATAGGTTTTCAAAATGGCGGCCGTGGCGGCCATATTGGATTTCTGATCGACCCGAAAAATAACAACACTTTGTCAGGACCATGAGGCGATCATTCCTACCAACTTTCAGTTCAATCGGTCCAGCAGAACTTGACTTTAAGTTTGAAATAGGTTTTCAAAATGGCGGCCGTGGCGGCCATATTGGATTTCTGATCGACCCGAAAAATAACAACACTTTGTCAGGACCATGAGGCGATCATTCCTACCAACTTTCAGTTCAATCGGTCCAGCAGAACTTGACTTTAAGTTTGAAATAGGTTTTCAAAATGGCGGCCGTGGCGGCCATATTGGATTTCTGATCGACCCGAAAAATAACAACACTTTGTCAGGACCATGAGGCGATCATTCCTACCAACTTCCAGTTCAATCGGCCCAGCAGAACTTGACTTTAAGTTTGAAATGTAAAATGTTAACGGACGACGGACGACGACGGACGAAAACGGATAGCAATAGGTCACTTGAGCTAAAGCTCAGGTGACCTAAAAAAGTTAAGTATAACGTTTAGTTAAGTTTGTCAGGACCATGAGTTGATCATTCCTAGACCGAGTTTCAGTTAAATCGGCCTTTTAGAACATGACTTTAAGTTTGAAATAGTTTTTCAAAAATGGCGGCTGTGGCAGCCATATTGGATTTCTGATCAACCCGAAAAATTACAACACTTTGGCATGACCATGAGTGTATCATTCCTACGATGTTTCAGTTAAATCGGCCCAGTAGAACTTGACTTTAAGTTTAAAATAGTTTTTCAAAATGGCTGGCCGTGGTGGCAATATTGGATTTCTAATCAACCCGAAAAAAAACAACACTTTATCTGGACCAAAAGTTGATAATTCCTACCAAGTTTCAATCCAATCAGCCCAGTAGAACTTGACTTTAAATTTGAAATATTTATTTTCAAAATGGCGGCCGTGGCGGCCATATTAGATTTCTGATTGACCCGAAAAATAACAACACTTTGTCAGGGAGTTGTCAGTAACATTCCCATGAAGTATCAATGAAATCCCTTTGACAGTATTTCAGCTTAAGTTGAAAATGTAAAATGTTAACGGACGACGCATGACGACAGACGAAGACGGAAAAAAAGGAGAACGATTTTCAATTTTCCTCTATTTCCTCTGTTGGGCCTCACATGCACCTTTTTATACAAATTAAACAAATTGAGGGTTTTTTCCCCTAAGCATGCTTCAGACCACGTTTGGTTTAAATCCCTCACTTGTACAGTAGGAGATAAAATGTTCTCTATTTCCCCTATTGGGCCCCACTCCTCTGCCCCCAGAAGGGCCACACCCTCCGTTTATACAAACTTGAGGCTCCTTTGACCAAAGATGCTGAAGAACAAATTTGGTCAAAATTCTTCTATTTGTTGAGAAAAAAATTGTTAAAGATTGACCTATTTTCCCCCTATTTGGCCTCGCCCCTCTGCCCCCAGGGGGGTTATACCTTCCGTTTATACAAAACTTAGAACCCTTTGGCCAATGATGCTCCAGAACAAATTTGGTAAAAATCCCTTCATCGGTACAGAAGAAGAAAGATCTTTAATGTTTTCCTCTATTTCCCCTAATGGGCCCCACTCATCTGCCCCAAACAAGGGGGCCCTCACACCTCAGTTTATACAAAATTGATTCTTTTGTCCCTAAGCATGCTTCAGACTGCATTTGGTTTAAATCCCTTCACTTATATAGTAGGAGAAAAATGTTCCTCTATTTCCCTTATTGGGCCCCGCCCCTCTGCCCCCAGAGGTGCCACACCCTCTGTTTATACAAACTTGAGGCTCCTTTGTCCAAAGATGTTCTAGAACATATTTGGTCAAAATCCTTCTATTGGTTGAGAAGAAGAAGATTTTTAAAGATTGACCTATTTTACCCCTATTCGGCCCGGCCCCTCTGCCCCCAGGGGGTCCCATACCCTTCGTTTAAACAAAACTGAGAACCCTTTGGCCAATTATGCTTAAGGACTTAAGTTAAAAGGAAAAAATTGATGGACGACGGACACTGCGCCATGCCATAAGCTCACTTGGCCCTTCGTGCCAGGTGAGCTAAAAATGGTGCCCTTTGGTGTTAATTAAGGAAAATGAAATGTATACAATTAGTTTGTAACTGATTTTAATGTAATAATAATACAAGATATTGTAATGTTAGTATTATGACAGAGGAATTATATAAAATAAAATTATTGTTATATTTTGTTGCTTTTGTGGTATTAAATCAATTACCAGTAACGGAGGCCTTGACCTTATCACTACAACCCTGAAACTCAAACTTGTTCGAAATATTATGGTCCTTTGTAAATGTGTGAAGTTTGATCAAAATCCCTCAGGGAATGAAACCACTAAATCGCTAACAATGGATTTCCCAGAGGGCCTGTATCGCTCACCAGAATATGTTCAAAATAATTGGTATGAAGTAAAGATATAGCACTCCATGGTAGGTGCTGTAAGTACATATGCAATTTCAGAAAGATCCATCCCTATGTCCCTAGGGGGGTCAAACCCAAAACCAAAATTAAGTTCCCTTGGCCCAAGGATGCTCTCGACTAAATAAGGATAAAATCCCTTAATCCCTAAGGTCGAAGAAGGATTTTAAAGGATTTACCTCTATTTCCCCTTTTGGGCCCCACCCCTCAGGTCCCAGGGGGGGGGGGGGGGGGGGGGCCACACCCAACGTTTATACAAAATTGGTTCCACTTCCCCCAAGGATGCTTCATACCAAATTTGGACAAAATCCTTCATTCGTACAGAAGAAGGTATTTGAAGAATTTGCTATGTTTCCCCTATTGGACCCCGTACGGGTCCTTCTGCCCCCAGGGGGGGGGGGGGCACACTCACTGTTTATACAAAATTGAGGCCCTTTTGCCCAAGATCCTCCAGACCAAATTGGGGTGAAATCCCTTCATCCGTATGGTAGAAGAAGGATTTTAAAGGTTTACCTCTATTTCCCCTATTGGGCCACACTCGCTGATTATATGAAAATGAGTCCCTTTTGCCCAAGGATGCTCCAGACCAAATATGGACCAAATCCTTTCATTCCTACAGAAGAAGAAGGATTTTAAAGAACTTGCTACATTTCCCCTATTGGGCCCCGCCCCTCACCCTCAGCCTCCGTGGGGGGGGGGTCAAAATTGAGTCCCCTTGGCCTAAGCATGCTCCAGACCAAATTTTGTCAAAACATACTTGGCTGTTCAGGACTAGTAGAGAGTTTTAAACGACGGACGCTGCGGTATGGCATAAGCTCACCCTTTGGGCCAGGTGGGCTAAAAATAATAATTAAGTAATAAAATCTGGTTACCTGGGGAGACATTAGAGGAAGGCGTATGTGAGACAGTAGTTTGGAGAGAACCTTCTTCCTACTGGCCATATCATGTTTTGCCCACATATTGAGCGCCTGGAAGATCGTCTCCTCATCAGGAACGTTGAGGTCATCATTAGACAATAGACGACAAACTTCCTCTGCGGGAAGGATCAGGAATTCCTGGTTCTGCATCACATGTACAAAGTTGTCCTGGAAATAGGAGGTCAGAAGTCAATCAAGAATATTTGATCAGTGTCTAGAATTCAGTTGTGACGCATAAGTAAACACTTAATTGCCTGTTACTCTCTCCTATATCAAAACTCAGAAGTTCTGCTTTACCGAGCCCCAGTGAATTTCACAAATAAGTTTACTGTGGACTTTGTTATAGAGCTTGTTCTTGATCAATATTGTTATAAGCAACAATTTGAATTGAAATCAAATTAGGTATGTGATTTGACTGTGTGGAGGTTGCAGTGTGTAAATAAATACAAACAGCATCCTTTAACCAATTCTAGAGAAATTGAAGTATGTGTGTGATTTGTTATGATCAAGGTGATATTGTTTCTGGCTTGGTTATCATGCTGTAGATATAAACAGGCCATGTATAACAGTTAAATTGTATCTATTAAACTTTCAACATGATGTCAAGGTGTGTAGCTTCAACTCAAAAATTCACAAGTTACAAAATTTCACAAATTTTGAGACATTCGCGAAATTAACTCAATTACGGTAAACCTACTGTCAGTTCGAACAAAATTAGATAAATATTGTCAATCCTGTTCAAATTACACGAAATTATAGCTGCTAAAATAAAGAGTAGTTCAAACTATCCAAGTCAACATCGACAAAAATCACAGCAAACAGTTAAGTCATTGGTACGGAACAACAACGGTCTTATTGCGATATATATTTGCAAATCCGGAGATGAATAATGGTATATATATCTTTCGTATATTTACTTACATATTGATAATCAATTATTAAGTTCAATTGCAAAGCAAAGACAAGTATGTAGGCCGCAAAGCAGTAGATGTTTTCTAGAGTAATGACGAAAGTTCAGTTGTACTGATCAGAATGCGGAGGAGGGGATTGAAACTGCAAGTAAGGATTAATAGTTTGATCGACCACCTGGTCAGATATTTTTGTTTTGGCACATGTATAAGTAATATATCAATTAAGTTATAAATCTGTGATCGGTGGCCAAGTCGCCATTATATAATCAAATTGTAATCACAGTAATATCATGACAATACACATGTTGTCAGCGATGTGACTGTAACATTCCGCACTCCGTGTACTGTTAGGATATTATACATGGTCTCTGTCAGCGATGTGACTGTAACATTCCGCACTCCGTGTACTGTTAGGATATTATACATGGTCTCTGTCAGCGATGTGACTGTAACATTCCGCACTCCGTGTACTGTTAGGATATTATACATGGTCTCTGTCAGCGATGTGACGGTAACATTCCACGCTCCGTGTACTGTTAGGATATTAAACATGGTCTCTGTCAGCGATGTTACGGTAACATTCCACGCTCCGTGTACTGTTAGGATATTATACATGGGCTCTGTCAGCGATGTGACGGCAACATTCCACGCTCCGGGTACTGTTAGGATATTAAACATTGTCTCTGTCAGCGATGGGACGGTAACATTTCACCCTCTTTGTACTGTTAGGATATTATACATGGTCTCTGTCAGCGATGTGACGTTAACATTCCACGCTCCGTGTACTGTTAGGATATTATACATGGTCGGGGCCTAAAGATGTTTGACTGGCACATGCACATGTTTACAAGAAAGAAACTCAATTATCGGTGACATGTGACTTGTTTATACACAAATTTTCCGACATTGATGACAACAATGGTGGCACATGAGTACTACCCGTTATTCAGTAGTTAAACGCTGTCAATGCGCAAATAGATCAAGTTTAAGCAAGTTTCGCGAGGTTATTATTGCATCGCCGATAGCCAACTTGGATCAATAATTTTGTAAGTTCAGTACTCAAGTTGTGTGTTCGAACAATCTGAAATGTGCGTAAGCAGGGTTCGAACTATCACTAGAAAGAAAATTATTATTCTTATATTGTTCAAAAAGTGTATTCGAACTATCCGCCTATTCGAACTGACCGGAGGTTTACCGTAATAGCCTTGTGAATTTTAGCAACTAAACAGTATTTCATACTATGCTATATGTAGACTAATACAGCTATAAGTATTTAGCATACTATTGCTTACCATATGGAACTGGAAGTTTACCATATGGATTCTGTAACTTATCATATAGATTTTGTAGCTAATCATATAGCATTTGTTGCCTACTGTTTGGATTTGGTCGTTTACCATATGAATTTTGTAGGTTACCCTAAAGATTTTGTAGCTTTCCACTGGATTTTGTAGCTTACCAGATAAATGTTAATCATTAAATTAAACCATTAACATGTACATAGTAATGTTAATCATTAACTTAAACCATTAACATGTACATAGTTATGTTAATCATTAAATTAAACCATTAACATGTACATAATAATGTTAATCATTAACTTAAACCATTAACATGTACATAGTAATGTTAATCATTAAATTAAACCATTAACATGTATATAGTTCATACTGTATTGCTAAGCATAGCACTTAACACAGGCTTGGAAACACAGCTAGAAAGCTCAAACTTCAGCAGCAACTATGAGTGAGGTCCCTCCACAACCATTAAAACTTGTACCATCACCTTCCTATCCATGTAATGTAAATAAACATCATCGTGAATTGTCTTCACCTAACCTTTAGTCGACAGCATAAGTTTCCTCAAAGCTCTATAAACTAGAGTACTTATTCTCTGTCAATACACAAGGGTGAAATACCAATTTTATGTTACCTTACACAAGTCAACCACCCTTTTTACACCAAACACTTAAACACACCTGCAGTGCTGGATGCAGAATAATCAAGTTGGTAGTCAAGAATTCAACCATTTGTACATTGTCTACCTCTCATATGTCAGCAAATATTATCTGGGGAAACACCTCTCAGGTAAATGCAACCAAACTATAGGTTTTTATAGTAAAACTAATTTTCATGATGTAATACTTACCATAACTTTAGTATGCATATACAATACCTACACCCATCTTTGTAGCCCAAAAACAAAAGATTCAAATACCCCTACCTCCCTACCGTGACGTAACCCATATCTCGACGACAGAGCCACGGAGTGATCTCCCTGCCTCTTCCTTTTATGGCGCCTGCTGACGCCCGGAGCTAGCTCCATTTCAAAACTTTGTTTTGTCGGTTTGGTTAGAGTGTCAACACAATTTATTGCACAGTTTGTGTGCCTTTTTAGCTTATACCCATCTGCCCTTGTTAATACAATTAATAATTGTTGAAAATTATTTTTGTGCCTTTTACGGACGGTTATTTTACTCGACGTGTGCCGGTGGTGTGCCACGCGGTCCGCCATTATTGTGGGTTAATTTCCGACCTCTGTTTATTTCAGTGACGGTTGTTTGTTTCGGCAAACGTTATTTATTTTAACCGTTTTCTGATTTATATTACGGGTGAAATTCTTTCTACGTTGCGTACTTTGTACTATCGTATTTTATTATTTTTTCCCGTGTTTATCTGCTTGTAAATTTTTGTTTACTTTCGCTTTGGAGGGTATGTCTCGGTCAGGACAGCGACGAGGTAGAGCTCATGGGTGTTCCCATTTCTTCGTGGAAGGGGACCCTCATGATGTCCCAGGTGTCGTCCTTGCAGTGAGGTTTCGCCTTGTGAACTTTTTTCACAGACTAAATCTCAGGACAAGGACTTCATTGTTCCAAAGCTACCCTCAACTTACCGTAAGAGAGATTCGTCTGTTTCTTCCGGTAAGCGAGGGAAGCGTATATACACTGTATATATCATATGTCACTCGTCACATGACATTTTGCCTGTCGATATAGAGGGTGTATACACACTGTATATATCATATGTCACTCAACACATGACATTTTGCCTGTCGATAGAGGGTGTATAAACACTGTATATATCATATGTCACTCGTCACATGACATTTTGCCTGTCGATATAGAGGGTATATACACACTGTATATATCATATGTCACTCAACACAGGACATTTCGCCTGTCGATAGAGGGTGTATACACACTGTATATATCATATGTCACTCAACACAGGACATTTTGCCTGTCGATAGAGGGTGTATACACACTGTATATATCACATGTCACTCGTCACATGACATTTCACCTGTCGATAGAGGGTGTATACACACTGTATATATCATATGTCACTCGTCACATGACATTTTGCCTGTCGATAGAGGGTGTATACACACTGTATATATCATATGTCACTCGTCACATGACATTTTGCCTGTCGATAGAGGGTGTATAAACACTGTATATATCATATGTCACTCGTCACATGACATTTTGCCTGTCGATAGAGAGTGTATACACACTGTATATATCATATGTCACTCTACACATGACATTTCACCTGTCGATAGAGGGTGTATAAACACTGTATATATCATATTTCACTCGTCACATGACATTTCACCTGTCGATAGAGAGTGTATAAACACTGTATCAAATAGGTTACTGATTAGGTGTAGATATTTCCAAACTGATGCATCTTATTTACCATATATACACCTAATTATTTTACCCCTCCTACTTCTGTCCTTATAAACCTACATAATCTCAAGGTTTTTCTTACAAATTATGAACACCATGATAAATCAAACAAGCTAATGTTGCATACTCCATCTAATTACTCAAAACACTCAGATGACTTCTGCACCTCACGAGTTGAAATCACACTGTATTTTGCTAAAGTTTTCTGGAATGAAAGCTAATGTTTTCCAGGTCAACAAAAACATTTATTGTCACTGTGAAAAGAAATGCATTCCTGAAATTAAAGAGCAAATTTCCACAAAAATCAGATTCCCAATTAACAGTTAATGCATAAAACTGTGCAGTTAGTTAGAATTCAGTCACATTAATGCATCCATATTCAAACATAAGAGATCAACTTAGGCCTCAGTCACACATTCAGGATTTGTACTGCCCTTCTTGATAGGACCATACCCGATTAAAATTTGTCACAAGTCTGATCAAGATCCTGTGATAAATTGGTGGCGGGAAATTCACAAATTTGTAAAAACATTTATGTAATCATGACAACAATGAGATATTGTTCAGGAAGCGTCCCGATTCTCCCGTTCTTAATCCGAATCTTATCCGATTTGGATCTAGCGCATGGTAAACAAGAGGCCCAATGGGCCTGAATCGCTCACCTGGTATTAATTTCACACTTGTTATCTTAAAAGTGGACTAAAATACAACTACAGGCAGAATATCAGTGTTTGAGTAATAAGAACCTATTAAAATATTTAAACATATGACGCCTGTGACCTTGAATGTCGAACAAGAACATTAGGTTGAACAAAATTTATAGTCTTCCAACCCAGCATGCTTCTAGTAAAATATCATTACCCTGGACTTTTTGGGTATATAGAACAAATCATTTAAAGATTTAAACATATATTGACCACTGTGACCTTGAACATGGGCGAAGGTTATTCATTTGAACAAACTTATTAACCCTTCATCCCAGCATGTTACTGGCCAAATGTCATCATCCTAGGCCTCTTGGATATTCATCAGAAGTTGTTTAAATGTTTTCAACATATTTGACCCCAGTGACCTTGCATATGATTCAATGTCATTCATTTGAACAAACTTGGTAGCCCTTCATTTCAGCATGTAACTGGCCAAATATCATCACCCTATGCCTCTTGGTTATTCAGAAGAAGTTGTTTAAATATTTTAACATATTTGACCCCTGTGACCTTGAATATAAGACAACGTCATTTATTTGAACAAACTTGGTAGCCCTTCATCCCAGCATGATTCTGGCCAAATATCATCACCCTATAGGCCTTTTGGTTACTGAGAAGAAGTTGTTTAAAGTAAAAAGTTGACGCCGGACGCCAGGGCCAGGTGAGCTAAAAACGACCGAATCTGTCCCCCCGAATGAGATCCGACAGATCAGACAGGGACCGGACAGTGAACCGACACTGATGGCAAGATCTGGACACAATCTGGACTCAATCGGCAAGACATGGCAATGAAACATTTCTCCAAATCATGCCCGTTCATCATGACAGACTCCTGATCCATAGGACACCATCCAGACAACACAGGACATTGTAACGATTTGTGATCCAATACAGCAGAATCTGTCACGACATAGTCACGATTGTAATCTGACTAGACAGAATCGGCTGAGTTTCCCGAGTGTTATGGGACGCACCTTACCTCTCCGGACCTTTCCCCAATCCATACGACTCTGTTACAAACGTATACGACTGTGTTCAGACAATGATAGCACATATTCCAGATCATTGAGGACAGTAATCAGACTTTTCCACTTTTCGTGTCGTAGCACTGTCTGATCTCAAACAGGAGCCATAATCGGCACTGTGTGAACGTCCCATTAGTGATCCAAATGTAATTCCTCGAATTAAAGGTCAGAATTATGTATGTTACATAAAACAGAAAATCAGAAATTGGAGATGTACATACAGTATAACCCAGGACAAAGTCACATGACCTTAGATGGGTACCAAGGAAGTTAACTCCGTAGTATTCCCCACAGAGATGGTGTATGACATTTTCACACTATCAATATTATATGTGACATTTTAGAGCACACTTTGTCAATGGTATCAGCGACAATCAATGTTTGGAGTCTGGGAGCAGATTTAGTGCCTTCCAGGATGCAGCTTTTGGGCACATAAATACTCTCATCCCCTGCTTCCAGCTACTAAATCACACCTTGTCAGATATCAAATGGGTCCACTTGATCGGCTTCGTAGTCTCTGACTGTGTGTTATGTCCCTTCAGATATCACACTGGTCCACTGCTTCTGCAGCCTCACATTGTCAATGAACAAAACACGCCTTGTCGGACAGAGTCTGAGGGTCCACATGATTGGTTCTAGTCCCAGATAGGGTATCTGATGAGTCTCTGTCTTTGATAGGACATACAACAATACAGTTGAAATGTGGTCACAGTGGAAGCCATTGAGATAAATCGCCCAACATGGTACAATACTAGACCCTCTGTCTTCAGAAGAGTTCTGGCATCAGTGAAGGAGGCTTTTAGCTATACCACATATACATGTCAATATACTCAGACCACTCTTATTGACCCAGCAGTGGCCATAAGTCAGACTGGACAAATTCATGGCCAGACAAACTTCAAAATGGATTCTAACTAAAATGCCATGATAATCATCTGGCTAGCAGGGGGCAGCAGATAGTTAAGTTGTACATCAACTTACACAGCTCTAACTGAATGGAAGTTTCATAAAATGCTTATCTTAAAACATACTTGAAAATCCTTTTTATGATTTAGGGAGACTCTCAATTTTGGACCCTTAAATTTGATATTTCAAACCAATTAATTTGCCAACTTTTAAGTTTCCTAGATTCTGATGAAACTAATGATTTTCACTGAAAGAAAAACTCAAAATAAGTCATTTTAAAGTGTGATATGTTTCCTAGGAGGTATACATGTATATACAGACAATTTATCTATGTTTATAACTTTGAATACATGGACTCTTCTTATTGAAATTTCAAAATGTTGCTAAGTATGCCTAAAACACTCTGAAAGGTCCTATTCAACATGGCAGGGATACACAGTACCACGAGCATGTTTTTTCAAACAAAAACAGCAGATATTAATTAATATAAGTTTGTACACTATAGTGACTTACCATGACATAGTTGTTGGCAACTTTATAGAGATCTGTACAGCCCTGAGCATCAGCAAATTGTCGGATCCCGATACAGTTGGAGGGGTGGAGTTGTTTCATCAGGAAGTTACAGCACGCCTCCACCACCTCGGACAGTTGGAGCAGACAGGATGTGGACAAGAGATTCTCCACTGTGTCCTCCTGGAGGGATATGTTACCTACAATGATTTATATATATACTTCAGTGTTTTCCTGGAGGGATATGTTACCTACAACGACTTATATATATACTTCAGTGTCCTCCTGGAGGGATATGTTACCTACAATGACTTATATATATACTTCAGTGTCTTCCTGAAGGGATATGTTATCTACAATGATTTATATATACTTCAGTGTCCTCCTGGAGGGATATGTTATATACAATGATTTATATATATACTTCAGTGTCCTCCTGGAGGGATATGTTACCTACAATGATTTATAGATATACTTCAGTGTCCTCCTGGAGGGATATGTTACCTGCAATGATTTATATATATACTTCAGTGCCCTCCTGTAGGGATATGTTATCTACAATGATTTATATATATACTTAAGTGTCTTCCTGAAGGGATATGTTACCTACAATTATTTATATATATACTTCAGTGCCCTCCTGGAGGGAAATGTTTCCTACAATGATTTATATATATACTTCAGTGTTTTCCTGGAGGGATATGTTACCTACAACGACTTATATATATACTTCAGTGTCTTCCTGGAGGGATATGTTACCTACAATGATTTATAGATATACTTCAGTGTCCTCCTGGAGGGATATGTTACCTACAAGGTCTTATATATATACTTCAGTGTCTTCCTGAAGGGCTATGTTATCTACAATGATTTATATATACTTCAGTGTCCTCCTGGAGGGATATGTTACATAAAATGACTTATATATATACTTCAGTGTCTTCCTGGAGGGATATGTTACCTACAATGATTTATAGATATACTTCAGTGTCCTCCTGGAGGGATATGTTACCTACAATGACTTACATATATACTTCAGTGTCTTCCTGAAGGGATATGTTATCTACAATGATTTATATATACTTCAGTGTCCTCCTGGAGGGGTATGTTATATACAATGATTTATATATATACTTCAGTGCCCTCCTGTAGGGATATGTTATCTACAATGATTTATTTATATACTTCAGTGTCTTCCTGAAGGGATATGTTATCTACAATGATTTATATATACTTCAGTGTCCTCCTTGAGGGATATGTTATATACAATGATTTATATATATACTTCAGTGCCCTCCTGGAGGGATCTGTTATCTACAATGACTTATATATATACTTCAGTGGCCTCCTGGAGGGATATGTTATCTACAATGATTTATATATATACTTAAGTGTCTTCCTGAAGGGATATGTTACCTACAATTATTTATATATATACTTCAGTGCCCTCCTGGAGGGAAATGTTTCCTACAATGATTTATATATATACTTCAGTGTTTTCCTGGAGGGATATGTTCCCTACAACGACTTATATATATACTTCAGTGTCCCCCTGGGGGGATATGTTACCTACAATGACTTATATATATACTTAAGTGTCCTCCTGGAGGGATATGTTACCTACAAGGTCTTATATATATACTTCAGTGTCTTCCTGAAGGGATATGTTACCTACAATTATTTATATATATACTTCAGTGCCCTCCTGGAGGGAAATGTTACCTACAATGATTTATATATATACTTCAGTGTTTTCCTGGAGGGATATGTTCCCTACAACGACTTATATATATACTTCAGTGTCCCCCTGGGGGGATATGTTACCTACAATGACTTATATATATACTTAAGTGTCCTCCTGGAGGGATATGTTACCTACAAGGTCTTATATATATACTTCAGTGTCTTCCTGAAGGGCTATGTTATCTACAATGATTTATATATACTTCAGTGTCCTCCTGGAGGGATATGTTACCTACAATGACTTATATATATACTTCAGTGTCTTCCTGGAGGGATATGTTACCTACAATGATTTATAGATATACTTCAGTGTCCTCCTGGAGGGATATGTTACCTACAATGATTTATAGATATACTTCAGTGTCCTCCTGGAGGGATATGTTACCTACAATGATTTATAGATATACTTCAGTGTCCTCCTGGAGGGATATGTTACCTACAAGGATTTATATATATACTTCAGTGTCCTCCTGGAGGGATATGTTACCTTCAATGATTTATATATATACTTCAGTGCCCTCCTGTAGGGATATGTTATCTACAATGATTTATATATATACTTCAGTGTCTTCCTGAAGGGATATGTTACCTACAATGATTTATATATATTCTTCAGTGTACTCCTGGAGGGATATGCTACCTACAATGATTTATATATATACTTCAGTGCCCTCCTGGAGGGAAATGTTACCTACAATGATTTATATATATACTTCAGTGTTTCTTCCTGGAGGGATGTGTTACCTACAATGATTTATATATATACTTCAGTGTCTTCCTGGAGGGATATGTTAACTACAATGATTTATATATATACTTCAGTGCCCTCCTGGAGGGAAATGTCACCTACAATGATTTATATATATACTTCAGTGCCCTCCTGGAGGGAAATGTCACCTACAATGATTTATATATATACTTCAGTTTCTTCCTGGAGGGATATGTTACCTACAATGACTTATATGTATACTTCAGTGTCCTCCTGGGGGGATATGTTACCTACAATGACTTATATATATATTTCAGTGTCCTCCTGGAGGGATATGTTACCTAGAATGATTTATATATATACTTCAGTGTCTTCCTGGTGGGATATGTTACCTACAATGATTTATATACGTACTTCATTATATGTTATCTACAATGATTTATATATATACTTCAGTGCCCTCCTGGAGGGATACATTTGTATGTTACTTACAATGATTTATATATATACTTCAGTGTTTCTTTCTGGAGGGATGTGTTACCTACAATGATTTATATATATTCTTCAGTGTACTCCTGGAGGGAGATGCTACCTACAATGATTTATATATATACTTCAGTGCCCTCCTGGAGGGATATGTTACCTACAATGACATATACAATTATTTATATATATACTTCAGTGCCCTCCTGGAGGGATACATTTGTATGTTACTTACAATGATTTATATATATACTTCAGTGTCCACCTGGAGGGATATGTTACCTAGAATGATTTATATATATACTTCAGTGTCTTCCTGAAGGGATATGTTACCTAAAATGATTTATATATATACTTCAGTGTCTTCCTGGAGGGATATGTTAACTACAATGATTTATATATATACTTCAGTGCCCTCCTGGAGGGATACATTTGTATGTTACTTACAATGATTTATATATATACTTCAGTGTCTTCCTGGAGCGATATGTTACCTACAATGACTTATATAGATACTTCAGTGTCTTCCTGAAGGGATATGTTACCTAAAATGATTTATATATATACTTCAGTGTCTTCCTGGAGGGATATGTTCCCTACAATGACTTATATATATACTTCAGTGTCTTCCTGGAGGGATATGTTACCTACAAGGACTTATAT
Source organism: Mizuhopecten yessoensis (assembly GCF_002113885.1). Taxonomy (NCBI): domain Eukaryota; kingdom Metazoa; phylum Mollusca; class Bivalvia; order Pectinida; family Pectinidae; genus Mizuhopecten; species Mizuhopecten yessoensis. The sequence goes on along the minus strand of NW_018479937.1, from coordinate 66,319 downwards.
ATATACTTCAGTGTCCTCCTGGAGGGATATGTTACCTACAAGGATTTATATATATACTTCAGTGTCCTCCTGAAGGGATATGTTACCTACAATGACTTATATGTATACTTCAGTGTCCTCCTGGAGGGATATGTTACCTAGAATGATTTATATATATACTTCAGTGTCTTCCTCGAGGGATATGTTACCTACAATGACTTATATGTATACTTCAGTGTCCTCCTGGAGTGATATGTTACCTACAATGACTTATATATATACTTCAGTGTCTTCCTGGAGGGATATGTTCCCTACAATGACTTATATATATACTTCAGTGTACTCCTGGAGGGATATGTTACCTACAATGACTTATATGTATACTTCAGTGTCCTCCTGGAGGGATATGTTACCTAGAATGATTTATATATATACTTCAGTGTCTTCCTGGAGGGATATGTTACCTACAATGATTTATATACGTACTTCATTATTTCTGTCATATATTCTCAGCACATTCTCTACAATTAAAGTGCATTAGTAGTTGAAAAAGAGTCCCTATAACAGGTCACTTGATCGTTTCACAGATGTTCCTGGTCATAAAGGTTCAGACTATTACAGGTCACTTGATCGTTTCACAGATGTTCCTGGTCATAAAGGGTTCAGACTATTACAGGTCACTTGATCGTTTTGCAGATGTTCCTGGTCATAAAGGGTTCAGACTATTACAGGTCACTTGATCGTTTCACAGATTTTCCTGGTCATAAAGGGTCAGACTCATTTGAGTGTATGTTCCTGGTCATAAAGGCTCAGACTATTACAGGTCACTTGATCACTTCACAGATGTTCCTGGTCATAAAGGGTTCAGACTATTACAGGTCAGTTGATCATTTCGCAGATGTTCCTGGTCATAAAGGGTCAGACTATTACAGGTCACTTGACCATTTTACAGATGTTCCTGGTCATAAAGGGTTCAGACTATTACAGGTCAGTTGATCGTTTCGCAGATGTTCCTGGTCATAAAGGGTCAGACTATTACAGGTCACTTGACCGTTTTACAGATGTTCCTGGTCATAAAGGGTCAGACTATTACTGGTCACTTGATCGTTTTGCAGATGTTCCTGGTCATAAAGGGTTCAGACTATTACATGTCACTTGATCGTTTCACAGATGTTCCTGGTCATAAAGGGTTCAGACTATTACAGGTCACTTGACCATTTTACAGATGTTCCTGGTCATAAAGGGTTCAGACTTCTACAGGTCACTTGATCATTTCACAGATGTTCCTGGTCATAAAGGGTTCAGACGATTACAGGTCACTTGACCGTTTTACAGATGTTCCTGGCCATAAAGGGTTCAGACTATTACAGGTCACTTGACCGTTTTACAGATGTTCCTGGCCATAAAGGGTTCAGACTATTACAGGTCACTTGACCGTTTCACAGATGTTCCTGGTCATAAAGGGTTCCGACTATTACAGGTCACTTGACCGTTTTACAGATGTTCCTGGCCATAAAGGGTTCAGACTATTACAGGTCACTTGACCGTTTTACAGATGTTCCTGGCCATAAAGGGTTCAGACTATTACAGGTCACTTGACCGTTTTACAGAAGTTCCTGGTCATAAAGGGTTCAGACTATTACAGGTCACTTGACCGTTTTACAGAAGTTCCTGGTCATAAAGGGTTCAGACTATTACAGGTCACTCGATCATTTCACAGATGTTCCTGGTCATAAAGGGTCAGACTATTACTGGTCACTTGATCTTTTCACAGATGTATGTTCCTGGTCATAAAGGGTCAGACTATTACAGGTCACTTGATCGGTTCACAGATGTTCCTGGTCATAAAGGGTTCAGACGATTACAGGTCACTTGACCGTTTTACAGATGTTCCTGGTCATAAAGGGTCAGACTATTACTGGTCACTTGATCTTTTCACAGATGTATGTTCCTGGTCATAAAGGGTCAGACTATTACAGGTCACTCGATCGTTTCACAGATGTTCCTGGTCATAAAGGGTCAGACTATTGCTGGTCACTTGATCTTTTCACAGATGTTCCTGGTCATAAAGGGTCAGACTATTACTGGTCACTTGATCTTTTCACAGATGTATGTTCCTGGTCATAAAGGGTCAGACTATTACAGGTCACTCGATCGTTTCACAGATGTTCCTGGTCATAAAGGGTTCCGACTATTACAGGTCACTTGACCGTTTTACAGATGTTCCTGGCCATAAAGGGTTCAGACTATTACAGGTCACTTGATCATTTCAAAGATGTTCCTGGTCATAAAGGGTCAGACTATTACTGGTCACTTGATCGTTTTGCAGATGTTCCTGGTCATAAAGGGTTCAGACTATTACAGGTCACTTGATCATTTCAAAGATGTTCCTGGTCATAAAGGGTCAGACTATTACTGGTCACTTGATCTTTTCACAGATGTTCCTGGTCATAAAGGGTCAGACTCATTTGAGTGTATGTTACACAAGCCTTAACATGTATTTCTCAGCAAAAAAAATGACGTAGGCATTACTTTATCCGCTATTTTCACTTATTCCAAAAGCATTTATTCTGCAGTAGGTGCAGGGGGGCCAACACATAATCTCTTTTTCAAAATATATATATATATATAGGTACTAAGAAACTCTTGGTTTTTTTTTTATATATATATATATATCATCTTTGTATATCTTTGTAAGTTATTTTTATGGTCTTCCAAAGATACACAAAAGTGAATTGTTTTCAAAAGCAATCAAAGAGCAAGGTTCTGAATACATTTGCCTGAAATCTACCAATGATCTTCAGACCTATAGTTGGTGATCCGGAGACTCCCAAGGGGCCACATCCTCCATCTATACAAAATTGAGTCCACTTTACCCAAAGATGCCCTACACAAAATTTGGTTCAAATTCCTCCATTCATACAGAAGGAGAAGGATTGGAAATATTTTCCCCTATGCTCTCCCTAATGGACCCCATCCCTCTGTCCCCAGGGGGTCCACATCCTCCATTTATACAAAACTGAGTCATTTTTGCCCAAGGATATCGATGCTCTACACCAAATTTGGTTCAAATCCCTCCATTCGTACAAAAAAAAGAAATTTAATCATTATCCCCTGTTCTCCCAAACGGGCCCGCCCCTCTGCCCCTGGGAGAGCCACACTCTCTGTTTATACAAAATTTAATTCCCTTGCCCAAGGATGTTCTAGATAAAAAAAAATGGTAACAAGAGGTCCAATGGGCCTGCATCGCTCACCATGTATTAATCTCTCACTTGTAACCTTAAAGTGGACTAAAATCGAGTAGTTCAAAAGAATGTGTTCTTAATCTAGTGAATTTAGGAAGTTAGCAACATATACACCTTTTATTTGTAAGACATGTATATAATAAATATACACCCAAATTTTAAGTATCTTGCAGAACGAGAACCTATCCATTTCACTCATTTGATGAATCAGTGTGTTGAAGTCTCACTTATACAAGTAATTTTCATTGGACCCAGATACATCATGTACATTATCTAGCCTGAGGACACTGTTGCTAAATGGAAAATAAAAAGACATGATCTACACCAATCTACCTACTAACTTCTGGTACCACCTTGCCCCCCTGCTTCACATTCCTTTGATGTTATACCTGGTTGTATAAGTGTTGTATGAACTCAAATATGTAACTGTTTGTTGGTATTTTGCTGTTTATTCTTCAATCTATTTAAACATATGGGGAACAGAATGACGACAATTTGTGATGATATGATAGTTAGGAATGGAAACTTAAAATGTGCCATCCATTCTATTGTCATTCAAAAATATAGCAGACACAAACCTTTAAGTAATTTTGTAAACATTTTTGACCGATACATTTCTGCATTTTTGGACCATTATAGTGGTACCACACTATATAAGTTTTCAATATAAATCCAAGCTCAGTAATGATTGTTGGTGAAACACATCGGTTACAGACTGGATCAGATGCCCATGCCAGCTGACAGAAATGGAGAACATGCAACAAACATAGAATCAAAATTCTAAATATGCGAATAAACCAGATATCTAATTTGGAAAACATTTTTGAAGGTGAATTGTTTGAAGATGACCTTTAACCTCTGATTGACTTACCGGTGTAGGAATAGTTCACAATGGCTACCATGGCATCAGGATCAACATCATTGATTTTGATCTCCTCCATAGTTGCCTCCCTTACATCATTAGTAAACATGGCAGCAAAGTAATCCGATGCTGCGCTAAGAACGAGTCTGTGTGCGGGGATACGTTTGTTTCCAACTAGTAACACAACATCACACAATTGTCGCTTAGAAACATAGCCCTCCATTTTCTTCATCATCCTCTCAGCATGGTTCATCGAATGGAAGGAATCAGGTACATCCTCCATCCTAGTGGTAGGGAACGTAGCAGCATAGGTCTGATGGACCAAGTACCTGTAAAAACAAGAATAGTTACTAGGTCTGACGGACCAAGTACCTGTAAATACTAGAATAGTTACTTGGTCTGATGGACCAAGTACCTGTAAATACTAGAATAGTTACTTGGTCTGATGGACCAAGTACCTGTAAATACTAGAA
>NW_018479937.1:13723-58957 GCF_002113885.1 Mizuhopecten yessoensis | reverse complement strand
ATTTTTGTTGACCTTTGTCCATGGAAGGTCCCTGCAAAATTTCATTGAAATTGGTTCAGGGGTTTTGGAGAAGAAGTCGAAAATGTAAATTGTTTACGGACGCACGACGGACGACGGACGACGGACGACGACGGACAAAAGGCGATCGCAATAGGTCACTTGAGACTTTGTCTCAGGTGACCTAAAAACAAGAATAGTTACTAGGTCTGATGGACCAAGTACCTGTTATAACTAGAATAATTACTAGGTCTGATGGACCAAGTACCTGTAATAACTAGAAAAGTTACTAGGTCTGACGGACCAAGTACCTGTAAATATTAGAATAGTTACTAGGTCTGATGGACCAAGTACCTGTTATAACTAGAATAATTACTAGGTCTGATGGACCAAGTACCTGTAATAACTAGAACACTGACAGGTCAGTAAGGGCCCCGTCTTGTGGCAATATATCCCCCATAATCATCAAGAAGCAATCTGCCCATATAGCTGAGCATGACATTTGATATGTGGACTTCAAAAAGAATCGCAAGGAAGCAAAATATACATTTTACATGTACTATGATGTGAGTCTTGTTTCCTTCCACCTTCATATTTGCTGGGCTAACAGAAATGTAAATACCGGTGCAATACTCATTTGTTAGCTTTGATTTATTTAACCTTATATACCTCCTCCTCCATCAAGAGCCAGGGTCAAAGTCAAAGATCCACTTTGTCTTTGACCTTTGGACCCAAATGACTTTGACCATTAACCTAGTGACCCTGATCTTTGGTCAGTTGACTTATTCTTTAATTCGGACCAACTTTGCTCCTTTATATCATAACAAAATGTTCATCAGTGAAAATACAAAACTTGACCTTGACCCTTTGAAACCCGTAACCTGGACCTAAGGTCAGTTGACTCTGTGTTAAGTTCCGACCAACTTTGCTCCTTAATATCATAACAAAATGTTCATCAAGGAAAAGATACAAAACTTGACCTTGACCCTTTGAAACCCATAACCTGGACCTAAGGTCAGTTGACTCTGTGTTAAGTTCTGAACAACATTGCTTCATAATGTCATAACAAAATGTTCATCAAGGAAAAGATACAAAATTTAACCTTCACCTTTGACCCAGTGACCTTGACCTTTGGTCAATTGACTCCTTGTTTAATCTGAGCTACATTGCTTCAAAGTGTCATAGCGAAATGTTCACCAGTGAAAAGATACAAAATTTAACCTTGACCTTTGACCCAATGACCTTGACCTTTGGTCAGTTGACTCCTTGTTTAATTCTGATCAACTTTGCTTCATCATGTCATAACAAAATGTTCATCAGTGAAAAGATGCAAAATTTGACCTTGACCTTTGAATCTAATGACCTTGACCTTTGACCTCGACTTTTTACCTCAGTGTGTCTCTTTGTTTAATTCCGAACAACTTTGCTTCATAATGTCATAGCGAAATGTTCACCAGTGAAAAGCTACAAAATTTGACCTTGACCCCTGACCCGATGACCTTGACCTTTGGTCAGTTGACTCCTTGTTTAATTCTGATCAACTTTGCTTCATAATGTCACGACAAATTGTTCATCAGTGAAAAGATGTTAAATTTGACCTTGACCTTTGAACCTAATGACCTTGACCTTTCACCTTGACTTTTTACCTCAATGTGTATTTTTGTGAACTAAACATCTTGACCAAGTTTCATGTACATCGGTCAATAAATACCAAAGTTATCAGCCAGGAACAAAATTTGTGGACAGACAGACAGACAGACAGAGTGATTACTATAGGGCACCCGTATCTCCGATACGGGGCCCTAAGTAGAATAGTTACTAGGTCTGATGGACCAAGTACCTGTAAATACTAGAAAAGATGCGAAACAACTAAAAATGTACATAACATACTAAACTTTAATGTGTGTGAGACTGCATAACTTTTTTTATTTTGCAACATCTAGCTTTATAGTGTGGCTCTTAATGAGCAGCAGATCTTATTGATGAAAATTTGATCAGTTGCGATAATAAATAGGTGCGACATATTGTTAAATTATCAAACATGACTATATAGGTCATAAGGTTGTTGGGTTTTATTTGAAAATAGATGTTGCTACAAATTGACATGTAAATGAAATTTTCATCATCATATCTCAACATAATGCACCAAATAAGATCATAAGGTTTTTGGTGTACAAGAACCAGAAATTGGTGTTTATTTCCGTAAAACTATTGATGTAGCAAAAAAGTGTATGAAAATACCAACATTTTTAGAGTTTAAGATTTTATAACTTTTTTATTATGCAATTTTTGTTACATATTTGAGTTCATAATTTGCAGCAGATCCTACTTTAAATAATATAATATTATTTGATAGCGTAAAACATTGTTTTGATAGTTTTTTGGACAAAATAGTGAACACTGTCGTACACCTTTGGAAGGCGGCACTAAATAGTTGATAGCACAGGCCCTGGGGACCTTATTAATTTTTTAAAAATATCTCATGGGTCGTGTCTTAAGGAGCTACAAATATAACCCAGTAATGGTTAAATAGCTTTGTGGGCAAAATTCTTTTGTTCCTGTAACAGGTCCTTTCTATATGAATTTATTCAGCATTTTTCTTTTTTTCAAATACTGTATATTTAGAAAAATAATATCTTCAAGCTATCATACAAAGAAATTTGTCTAATCTCACACAATGTGGGACACAACATGCATGTATTGGTCTGATTATCACAATGCACACGTTTTATAGTGCAACGTTTCTTGAAGAAATAGGAAATAGGATCCCATTAGACAGTTTATAACACCCAACTTTGGCTGGACAAAGCGTAGTATATACTGGGACAACCAGATTAGTGGTGACTGGATAGTTGGGCAACCAGATTAGTGGTGACTGGATAGTGAGACAATCAGATTAGTGGTGACTGGATAGTGGGGCAACCAGATTAGTGGTGACTGGATAGTGAGACAACAAGATTAGTGGTGACTGGATAGTGGGGCAACCAGATTAGTGGTGAGTGGATAGTGAGACAACCAGATTAGTGGTGACTGGATAGTGGGGCAACCAGATTAGTGGTGACTGGATAGTGGGACAACCAGATTGGTGGTGACTGGATAGTGGGGCAACCAGATTAGTGGTGACTGGATTAAGACATCCAGATTAGTGGTGACTGGATAGTAGGGCAACCAGATTAGTAGTGACTGGATAGTGGGGCAACCAGATTAGTGGTGACTGGATAGTAGGGCATCCAGATTAGTAGTGACTAGATCGTAAGACAACCAGAATAGTGGGACAACCAGATTGGTGGTGACTTATTAGTGGTGACTGGATAGTGGGGCAACCAGATTAGTGGTGACTGGATAGTAGGGCAACCAGATTAGTGGTGACTGGATAGTGAGACAACCAGATTAGTGGTGACTGGATGGTAGGACAACCAGATTAGTGATGACGGAATAGTGGGGCAACCTTATTAGTAGTGACTGGATAGTGGGGCGACCAGATTAGTGGTGATTGGATAGTGGGACAACCAGATTAGTGGTGACTGGATAGTGGGACAACCAGATTGGTGGTGACTGGATAGTGGGGCAACCTCATTAGTGGTGACTGGATAGTGAGACAACCAGATTAGCTATGACTGGATGGTTGGACAACCAGATTAGTGGTGAATGGATAGTGGGGCAACCAGATTAGTGGTGACTGGATTAAGACAACCAGATTAGTGGTGACTGGATGGTGGGACAACTAGATTAGTTATGACCTGGATGGGGGGACAACCAGATTAGTTATGACTGGATGGTGGGACAACCAGATTAGTGGTGGCTGGATGGTGGGACAACCAGATTAGTGGTGGCTGGATGGTGGGACAACCAGATTAGTAGTGACTGGATGGTGGGACAACCAGATTAGTGGTGGCTGGATGGTGGGACAACCAGATTAGTGGTGGCTGGATGGTGGGACAACCAGATTAGTGGTGGCTGGATGGTGGGACAACCAGATTAGTGGTGGCTGGATGGTGGGACAACCAGATTAGTTATGACTGGATGGTGGGACAACAAGATTAGTAGTGACTGGATAGTGGGGCAACCAGATGAGTGGTGACTGGGTAGTGAGACAACAAGATTAGTGGTGACTGGATAGTGGGGCAACCATATTAGGGGTGACTAGATAGTGGGGCAACCATATTAGAGGTGACTGGATAGTGAGACAACTAGATTAGTGGTGACTGGATAGTGGGACAACTAGATTAGTGTTTACTGGATAGTGGGACAACCAGATTAGTTATGACTTGATGGTAGGACAACCAGATTAGTTATGACTGGATGGTGGGACAACTAGATTAGTTATGACCTGGATGGTGGGACAACCAGATTAGTTATGACTGGATGGTGGGACAACCAGATTAGTAGTGACTGGATGGTGGGGCAACCAGATTAGTGGTGGCTGGATGATTGGAAAACCAGAGTAGTAGTGACTGGATGGTGGGACAACCAGATTAGTGGTGGCTGGATGATTGGACAACCAGAGTAGTAGTGACTGGATGGTGGGACAACCAGATTAGTAGTGACTGGATGGTGGGACAACCAGATTAGTGGTGGCTGGATGATTGGACAACCCGAGTAGTAGTGACTGGATGGTGGGATAACCAGATTAGTAGTGACTGGATGGTGGCACAACCAGATTAGTGGTGGCTGGATGATTGGACAACCAGAGTAGTAGTGACTGGATGGGGGGACAACCAGATTAGTGGTGGCTGGATGATTGGACAACCCGAGTAGTAGTGACTGGATGGTGGGACAACCAGATTAGTAATGACTGGATGGTGGGACAACCAGATTAGTGGTGACTGGATAGTTGGGCAACTAGATTAGTGGTGACTGGATAGTGGGACAACCAGATTAGCTATGACTGGATGGTTGGACAACCAGATTAGTGGTGAATGGATAGTGGGGCAACCAGACTAGTGGTGACCTGATAGTAAGACAACCAGATTATTGGTGGCTGGATAGTGGGGCAACCAGATTAGTGGTGAGTGGAAAGTGGGGCAACCAGATTAATGGTGACCTGATTGGGACAACCAGATTGGTGGTGACTGGATAGTAGGGCAACCAGATTAGTGTTTACTGGATAGTAAGACAACCCGATTAGTGGCGACTGGATAGTGGGGCAACCATATTAGTGGAGACTGGATAGTGAGACAACTAGATTAGTGGTGACTGGATAGTGGGACAACCAGATTAGTTATGACTTGATGGTTGGACAACCAGATTAGTTATGACTGGATGGTGGGACAACTAGATTAGTTATGACCTGGATGGTGGGACAACAAGATTAGTAGTGACTGGATGATGGGACAACCAGATTAGTTATGACTGGATGGTGGGACAACCAGAGTAGTAGTGACTGGATGGTGGGACAACCAGATTAGTGGTGGCTGGATGGTGGGACAACCAGATTATTGGTGACTGGATAGTGGGGCAACCAGATTAGTGGTGACCTGATAGTAAGACAACCAGATTATTGGTGGCTGGATAGTGGGGCAACCAGATTAGTGGTGACCTGATAGTAAGACAACCAGATTATTGGTGGCTGAATGGTGGGACAACCAGCTTAGTGATGACTCGATCGTGGGACAACCAGAGTAGTAGTGACTGAATGGTGGGACAACGCGATTAGTGGTGGCTGGATGGTGGGACAACCAGATTAGTGGTGGCTGGATGGTGGGACAACCAGATTATTGGTGACTGAATGGTGGGACAACCAGCTTAGTTATGACTGGATGGTGGGACAACCAGAGTAGTAGTGACTGAATGGTGGGACAACCAGATTAGTGGTGGCTGGATGGTGGGACAACCAGATTAGTTATGACTGGATGGTGGGACAACCAGATTAGTGGTGACTGGATGGTGGGACAACCAGATTAGTTATGACTGGATGGTGGGACAACCAGATTAGTAGTGACTGGATGGTGGGACAACCAGATTATTGGTGACTGAATGGTGGGACAACCAGCTTAGTTATGACTGGATGGTGGGACAACCAGAGTAGTAGTGACTGAATGGTGGGACAACCAGATTAGTGGTGGCTGGATGGTGGGACAACCAGATTAGTTATGACTGGATGGTGGGACAACCAGATTAGTAGTGACTGGATGGTGGGACAACCAGATTAGTGGTGGCTGGATGGTGGGACAACCAGATTAGTTATGACTGGATGGTGGGACAACCAGATTAGTAATGACTGGATGGTGGGACAACCAGATTAGTAGTGACTGGATGGTGGGACAACCAGATTAGTGGTGGCTGGATGGTTGGAAAACCAGAGTAGTAGTGACTGGATGGTGGGACAACCAGATTAGTAGTGGCTGGATGGTTGGAAAACCAGAGTAGTTATGACTGGATGGTGGGACAACCAGATTAGTAGTGACTGGATGGTGGGACAACCAGATTAGTGGTGGCTGGATGGTTGGAAAACCAGAGTAGTCGTGACTGGATGGTGGGACAACCAGATTAGTAGTGACTGAATATGACCTGGATGGTGGGACAACCAGATTAGTTATGACTGGATGGTGGGACAACCAGAGTAGTAGTGACTGAATGGTGGGACAACCAGATTAGTGGTGACTGGATGGTGGGACAACCAGGTTATATTAGTTGTGGCTGGATTAATGAGGCTGGATATATATACAATGTAGGGGGACAACTGGACTCACTAGAGGTAGCTTGATTAAGGTGATTAAACTATACACCTGATCATATGTATAAATGTCCTCTTTATATCAATTATCTTGAAAACAAAATATTGTTAGAAACTGAAATATATGAAAGACATTCCAATGTTAGATGAAGCGTATTTTAGTACACTTTTCTATTTCCTTCCTCATAAGAAGGTGACATACTGTATAAGTGTACACTTTCACTTAAAAATTATCTTAATTTGACTGTTTTACAAATGATTGAGCTGGATGTTAAGGCTTTATTTGATATAAAAATTATAGTTCCTCTAAAAAGTTAGTGAATTTGGTGAATTCTACAAGTACACATAGCTTTAAAAGAAATACTGATAAAATTGTAAACAACTTTTTTTCTTTTAACTTTTTAAACCTAGAAATGAAAACCCCAGTTTTTTATAATGATAAGAGGAAAAAGCAAGACCTTTTGTCATAAGTGAGGGTTTTTAATTTTAAATCATATTGTTTCAACTTATGAACATTATGACTGAAATGAAAACTCTGTATGTGTGTGTAATGATAAATGCAGCTGTTATCAAATCTTACCTGTAATAGTACTTAGACACGTGGGCCATAATACCTTCATAACACAAAAACAACTCCAGACACATCAACTACAGCAAGAGTTATTTAAAAACTTTTACATCCAAGGAATTAATCTCCGGAGCACGCGGGGGTAAAAGGATCCTGCTATGACAACATTACCTCCGTAGACTTGCGTTACGCGCAATCAGGCTCTGCAATGTTTACACCCATGACAAGGCACGTTAGTATTAGCTAGCCCATGTGCTCCCGATCACTGACACTAAACATGACCTGAAGTGTTAATTGCAGTTGATGTGATGAGTTAATAAATTTTCTGTAATTAGTAAGATTGAGCAGTATAAAGTGTTAACTTCTGTCTACAGTAAAACAATAGACTGTGTATACATGTGTCTGACACACCGCTGACTACATCATACCCTCCTGATATGGCCTCTACAGCTCTCCTCACACCATCATCACTGTTGGTTCAGCCTCTGTACCAGTCAACGAGCAACGATAATGACAAGCTACGACACAAACATCACCTACGACACATGACACAATAGCCTAGGCGTCACACTTGACTGCCTCCTCCCCAATGCTGCACTTCACCAATGCAACCCCTCCCACAGAGAGACAGCTGACTGATCCCCACAAGATGTTACTGTGGAAACCTTTGTATGAATGATATTGTATGTGTCAGTCCCATGCTTTCAACTTACATATGCGTGCCTAGTATATAAATCAATAAATATAACTGTACAGGATTTCAAATATTATCAATCATTTATTTTTTATCATATTCCTTTGTAGTCTGATACGGTCATACTGTGACAGCTACATGGATTGGTGTTAACTCATGTGTATCATCAGGCGGTTTACTTTATTGGCTAAATATCTATATATAGCCACTTTAATGCTTGGCTAGTGTAACTAGATTGGTATTAAGTTGTTTGTATCAGGCCGTATATTGGCTATATCTATAATAACATCCTTAATGCTTTGCTAGTGTAACTAGATTGGTATTAAGTTGTTTGTATCAGGTCGTATTTTGTCTATATCTATAACATCCTTAATGTGTGGCTAGTGTTACTAGATTGGTATCTAGTGTAACTAGATTGGTATTAAGTTGTTTGTATCAGGCCGTATATTGGCTATATCTATAATAACATCCTTAATGCTTTGCTAGTGTAACTAGATTGGTATTAAGTTGTTTGTATCAGGTCGTATTTTTTCTATATCTATAACATCCTTAATGTGTGGCTAGTGTTACTAGATTGGTATCTAGTGTAACTAGATTGGTATTAAGTTGTTTGTATCAGGTCGTATTTTTTCTATATCTATAACATCCTTAATGTGTGGCTAGTGTTACTAGATTGGTATCTAGTGTAACTAGATTGGTATTAAGTTGTTTGTATCAGGCCGTATATTGGCTATATCTATAATAACATCCTTAATGCTTTGCTAGTGTAACTAGATTGGTATTAAGTTGTTTGTATCAGGCCGTATATTGGCTATATCTATAATAACATCCTTAATGCTTGGCTAGTGTTACTAGATTGGTATTAAGTTGTGTGTATATATCAGGCCGTATATTGGCTATATCTATAATAACATCCTTAATGCTTTGCTAGTGTAACTAGATTGGTATTAAGTTGTTTGTATCAGGTCGTATTTTTTCTATATCTATAACATCCTTAATGTGTGGCTAGTGTAACTAGATTGGGATTAAGTTGTTTGTATCAGGCTGTATATTGGCTATATCTATAATAGCATCCTTAATGTTTGGCTATTGTAACTAGATTGGTATTAAGTTGCTTGTGTATATCAGGCTGTATATTGTCTATATCTATAACATCCTAAATATCTATATATAGCCACTTTAATGCTTGGCTAGTGTAACTAGATTGGTATTAGGTTGTTTGTATCAGGCCGTATATTGTCTAAATCTTTAATATATCCTTAATGTTTGGCTAGTGTATACTAAATTGGTATTTAGTCCGGTGTATATATTAGGCCGTATATTGTTTATATCTATAACATCCTTAATGTTCGGCTAGTGTAACTAGATTGGTATTAAGTTGTTTGTATCAGGTCGTATTTTGTCTATATCTATAACATCCTTAATGTGTGGCTAGTGTTACTAGATTGGTATCTAGTGTAACTAGATTGGTATTAAGTTGTTTGTATCAGGCCGTATATTGGCTATATCTATAATATCCTTAATGTTTGGCTAGTGTATACTAAATTGGTATTTAGTCCGGTGTATATATCAGGCCGTATATTGTTTATATCTATAACATCCTTAATGTTTGGCTAGTGTAACTAGATTGGTATTAAGTTGTTTGTATCGGGCTGTATGTTGTCTATATCTATAACATCCTTAATGTTTGGCTAGTGTAACTAGATTGTTATTAAGTTGTTTGTATCAGGCCGTATATTGTTTATATCTATAACATCCTTAATGCTTGGCCAGTGTAACTAGATTGGTATTAAGTTGTGTGTATATATCAGGCCGTATATTGGCTATATCTATAATAGCATCCTTAATGTTTGGCTAGTGTAACTAGATTGTTATTAAGTTGTTTGTATCAGGCCGTATATTGGCTATATCTATAATAGCATCCTTAATGTTTGGCTAGTGTAACTAGATTGGTATTAAGTTGCTTGTGTATATCAGGCTGTATATTGTCTATATCTATAACATCCTTAATGTTTGGCTAGTGTAACTAGATTGGTATTAAGTTGTGTGTATATATCAGGCCGTATATTGGCTATATCTATAATAGCATCCTTAATTTTTGGCTAGTGTAACTAGATTGGTATTAAGTTGTTTGTATCAGGCCGCATATTGTTTATATCTATAACATCCTTAATGCTTGGCTAGTGTAACTAGATTGGTATTAAGTTGTTTGTATCAGGCCGTATTTTGTCTATATCTATAACATCCTTAATGTTTCGCTAGTGTAACTAGATTGGTATTAAGTTGTTTGTATCAGGCAGTATATTGGCTATATCTATAATAGCATCCTAAATGCTTGGCTAGTGTAACTAGATTGGTATTAAGTTGTTTGTATCAGGCCGTATATTGGCTATATCTATAACATCCTTAATGCTTGGCTAGGGTAACTAGATTGGTATTAAGTTGTTTGTATCAGGCCGTATATTGGTTATATCTATAAAAGCATCCTTAATGCTTGGCTAGTGTAACTTGATTGGTATTAAGTTGTTTGTATCAGGCCGTATATTGGCTATATCTATAACATCCTTAATGTGTGGCTAGTGTTACTAGATTGGTATTAAGTTGTTTGTATCAGGCTGTATATTGGCTATATCTATAACATCCTTAATGTGTGGCTAGTGTTACTAGCTTGGTATTAAGTTGTTTGTATCAGGCTGTATATTGGCTATATCTATAATAGCATCCTTAATGCTTGGCTAGTGTAACTTGATTGGTATTAAGTTGTTTGTATCAGGCCGTATATTGGATATATCTATAACATCCTTAATGTGTGGCTAGTGTTACTAGATTGGTATTAAGTTGTTTGTATCAGGCCGTATATTGGCTATATCTATAATATCCTTAATTTTTGGCTAGTGTAACTAGATTGGTATTAAGTTGTTTGTATCAGGCGGTATATTGGCTATATCTATAACCTCCTTAATGCTTTACTAGTGTAACTAGATTGGTATTAAGTTGTTTGTGTACATCAGGCTGTATATTGTCTAAATCTTTAATAACATCCTTAATGCTTGGCTAGTGTAACTAGATTGGTATTAAGTTGTTTGTATCAGGCCATATATTGGCTATATCTATAACATCCTCAATGTTTGGCTAGTGTAACTAGATTGGTATTAAGTTGTTTGTATCAGGCTGTATATTGGCTATATCTATAACATCCTTAATGCTTGGCTAGTGTAACGAGATTGGTATTAAGTTGTTTGTATCAGGCCATATATTGGCTATATCTATAACATCCTTAATGCTTGGCTAGTGTAACTAGATTGGTAATAAGTTGTGTGTATATATCAGGCTGTATATTGGCTATATCTATAACATCCTTAATGTTTGGCTAGTGTAACTAGATTAGTATTAATTTGTTTGTATCAGGCCGTATATTGTCTAAATCTTTAATAGCATCCTTAATGCTTGGCTAGTGTAACTAGATTGGTATTAAGTTGTTTGTATCAGGACGTATATTGGAGGCCGTATATTGTTTATATCTATAACATCCTTAATGTTTGGCTAGTGTAACTAGATTAGTATTAATTTGTTTGTATCAGGCCGTATATTGTCATCCTTAATGTTTGGCTAGTGTAACTAGATTAGTATTAATTTGTTTGTATCAGGCCGTATATTGTCATCCTTAATGTTTGGCTAGTGTAACTAGATTAGTATTAATCTGTTTGTATCAGGCCGTATATTGTCTAAATCTTTAATAACATCCTTAATGCTTGGCTAGTGTAACTAGATTGGTATTAGGTTGAGTGTATCTATCAGGCAGTATATTGGCTATATCTATAATAACATCCTTAATGCTTGGCTAGTGTAACTAGAGTGGTATTAAGTTATGTGTATATATCAGGCTGTATATTGGCTATATCTATAACATCCTTAATGTTTGGCTAGTGTAACTAGATTGGTATTAAGTTGTGTGTATATATCAGGCCATATATTGGCTATATCTATAATAACATCCTTAATGCTTGGCTAGTGTAACTAGAGTGGTATTAAGTTGTGTGTATATATCAGGCTGTATATTGGCTATATCTATAATAACATCCTTAATGCTTGGCTAGTGTAACTAGAGTGGTATTACGTTGTGTGTATATATCAGGCTGTATATTGGCTATATCTATAATAGCATCCTTAATGCTTGGCTAGTGTAACTAGATTGGTATTAAGTTGTTTGTATTGGGCCGTATATTGGCTATATCTATAACATCCTTAATGCTTGGCTAGTGTAACTGGATTGGTATTAAGTTGTTTTTATCAGGCTGTATATTGGCTGTATCTATAATAACATCCTTAATGCTTGGCTAGTGTGACTAGATTGTTATTAAGTTGTTTGTATCAGTCCGTATATTGGCTATATCTATAATATCCTTAATGCTTGGCTAGTGTGACTAGATTTGTATTAAGTTGTTTGTATCACGCTGGATATTGGCTATATCTATAATATCCTTAATGCTTGGCTAGTGTAACTAGGTTGGTATTAAGTTGTTTGTATCAGGCCGTATATTGGCTATATCTATAGCGTACTTTATGCTTGTCTAGTGTAACTGACCACACCAATCTATATATATATATACATCACCCCTCACAATGTACCTACATTATATTTGTTGCTGATTTATTTCTTAAAAAATATTCATGAATTGCATTTATAAGTAACTGTTCTCATCTCAATCCTAGGTGTTTTCAAATAAGTTTTATGTTTTTGAGGGGTTTTTTTGAGGAAATAAGAGTTAATGATTTAATAAAAGAATGAATACCCAGGTACTGTACTTACAAACTGTATCCCTTTTTTCATGTCATGATCCTTAGAATTTGATAACAACAGAAGCCTCCAAAAATGGAGAAATGTATCTGATGAGGATATGGGAGTGTTCCAGTTCCTCTCTGCAGTGTTGATGACTGTTGGAGTTGAGTGCTGTACATATGTACACTGTGTAACGTCACACATCCAGCTACTCACCATGCTTGACGTTGCTGAACTTGTCAGTGAGTTCCGGTGTCGTGCATAAAATGCTTCTACTGCATAAAAAGTATAGTATCCGGATACTTTTTATACTCTACCAAAAAGTACCCCCCTTGTAGAAAAAAGTACCTCCCTATGAAATATATAATGTTTCAATAATGAAAATCCAAACAGAAGTTGAACAGGAGATTACATGGGAAGATTTATCCATCCTTACCAAATCCCAACCCCCAGAGCCAGGAAATTATGCCTAAATAATTTCAATCACTGGCAACAATAAGGTTAGGGTAAGCATGTAGAAACATTAAGCATGTAGAAACATTAACAGTTATGTTAGAGTCGTTATCCAACCTCTCTTCAATCCCCTTCAAATCCTTTTTATACCCCAACCAAAATGTATCCCCCGAATGATTTCTATACCCCGACAAAAATGTATATGTACCCCCTATGAACAAGAGGCCCAGAGGGCCTGTATCGCTCACCTGAATATATGTTTAAAGTACTTGATATGAAGTAAAGATATAGCACTCCTTGGTAGGTATACTGTATGTACATATGAAAATTCAGAAAGATCCCTCCAGGATTTCTTGAGATATACTCATATAGTAAGAACAAACTTCAAATGACAAAATCCAAGATGGCGGCCAGCTGGTGGTCATCTTGTTTTAATGAATATATCCTAATAGTAACAGGCAGTACTAGACAGCTTGGTGGGAACAACATTGGGATAAAATCTTGAATCCCTATTGCAGGAGAAGGAATTCAATGGTTTTACCTCTATTTCCCCTATTGGGTCCCACCCCTCTGCCCCCAGAGGGCTGGGGCCACACCCTCCGTTTATACAAAACTGAGTCCCCTTGGACCAGGAATGTTCCAGACTAAATAAGAATAAAATCCCTTAATCCCTATGGTAGAAGAAGGATTTTAAAGGTTTTACCTCTATTTCCCCTATTTGGCCCCGCTCCTCTGCCCCCAGTGTGGCCAAACCCACCATTTATACAAAATTGAGTGCCCTTGGCCTAAGGATGCTCCAGACCTAATTGGGATAAAATCCCTTTATCCCTATGGTTGGAGAAGGATTATAAAGGTTTACCTCTATTTCCCCTAACTTTTTTATGCATGACACTGGGTTATACTGCACAGTTCATAAATAAATGAGCATGTCTATTTTTGTCAAAGACCAATGTGTATCATATATCCTATAGTTCAATCTTTCCAGTACCATTTGTAACTCGAGGCCAAAAACTAACATAACTTAGTTCTATTTAAGAAGCAAAATGTGTCAAGTCGTGCAGTTAATTTAAGTAACTAAACATAACATATCTAGTATGTAACCCTACATCTGAAAAATTAATCATCGAACAAGTTGTAACAGCTAAGAAATATGATGGGGAAATACTGCCTTACAAGCTAGCTAGCACTCGACTTCCAACAGTCATCAACACTGAGTTCTGTTAAATAAAATGATTGCATTGATATATTATGGTTAACCTTCGGTCAGTTCGAACAAAATTAAATAAATATTGTCAATCCTGTTGGAATAACATGAAATTATAGTCACTAAAATAAAATGTAGATTGAACTATCCAAATCGACGTCAGCAAAAACACAGCAAACAGTCAAGTCGTACATATTAACAAGAGGCCCAGAGGGCCTGTATCGCTCACCTGGATACCTAAGCAATCATGGCAAAATATTCTACAAATGAGACCAAGGGAATATGACAGACACCAAGCCCAATCCTTGTAGCATAGCTATATTAGATTTTTCATGCCCAGCAATTTTATGTATGGTTATGGGGTGGGGATCTCAGCTGTTTCCAAGCTTTGACTCAGTAACTAGGTCCCTAGAGTTGTGGCCAGATCCCAGGATCGATTCTAATATCGTGACTGCATTTGTCTCTTTTTGCCCAGCATTTGTGTATATAGTTTTGGGGTGGGGATCTCAACCGTTTCAAAGTTATGCCCCAGGGGCCAAGTCTGCAAGGGTGGGGCAGACCCTGGGACCAATTCTAATATCATGACTGCATTCGTCTCTTTATGCCCAGCATTTGTATATATAATTTTGGGGTGGGGACCTCAACCGTTTTCAAGTTATGGTCCAGGGACTATGTCTCCAAGGGTGGGGCCAGACCCTACGGACATCCTGGAAGCAAATGTGCATTCTTCTCTTTATACTCAGCAATTGTATATATGGTTATATGGTGGGGATCTGAACCATTTCCAAGTAATACATTTTATTGGCCCCACCCCTTAGCCCGGGGGGTCAGCCCCACCATTTGTACAATTTTGAATCCCCGCCTCCCATGCATACTTCCGACCAAATATGATCAATATAAATGGCAAAGTTCTGCAGAAGAAGCCGTTAATAGCAAAATAACAAAATTGCCCCCTTTTGGCCCAGCCCCTCAGCCCCCTGGGGGGTCAGCCCAACCATTTGTACCATTTTGAATCTCCACAACCTAGGGATGCTTCCAGTCAAATATGGTTGATATCCACTTCTTAGTTCCAGAAAAGAAGTCGCTTAAAGCAGTATAGCCAAATACGATTTTTGGCCCTGCCCCTCAGCTCCCTGGGGGGCGTCAGCCACACCATTTGTACAACTTTAAATCCCTGCCTCCCAGGAATGCTTTTGCTCAAATATGATTGATATCCAATGCACAGTTCTACAGAAGAAGTCGTTTGTAGCAATATAGTCAAATTGCCCCCTTTTGGCCCCGCCACTAAGCCCCCTGGGGAGTCAGCCCCACCATTTGTACAATTGGACGGACGGACGACGGACGCCCCGGTATGGCATAAGCTCACCTAGGTCCTTCGGACCAGGTGAGCTAATAAATGACTATCAAGTTCAATTTGCATTTAAACGCAAAGCAGAGACAAGTATGTATCTGCAAAGCAATAGATGTTTTCTGGAGTATTGATGGAAGTTCAATTCTAGTTTATCAGAATGCGGAGGGTGGATTGAAACTGCAATTACGGATTAATAGTTTGATCGACCACCTGGTGAAATCTTTTGTTTTTTGGCACATTTACAGGTAACATATCAACTAATTAACAAGCAAAATCGTGGAATTTATATCCCCCGCTTGCAGGACATATTGTAGGTTAACATTATTGAGGTTAGGTTTAAACATGCGAGTATCGTGCTGTTGAGACATAATGTATAGTTTGAAAATTGAAGAAAGAAAAAAAGCCCTATACCTCAATGATTATCCATAAATATGCACAAATCACATCGGTTGGCAAACTTAGCATGAGTTGGATGTGCATAAGGAATTTGGTTGAAACATCTTAACAATATCTACAGCAACAAGTACTTATTATAATGGGGGACCATTACCGATGTCCCCCAAACTGCCCCCATAGTCGCAAAGATGCATTAGAAAAGGACCGCATTGCCATATATATAGTACACCTACAATGTATACATACTAAATTTGAATGAAATTGAGCAATTTTTAAATTGCAACCAATCAGAATCCTGTGTATTTGCAATGGCAACGAAACGTATGTGCTTGAATTTGCAGTCCCCTAATACCCTTATATACCAATTTTAATCGAAATCAAACAATATCTAAATTGCAACCAATCAGAAGCCTCTGTGTGGTTGCTATGGTAACGTAACTTATGTGGTTTTATTCACAGTCCCCTAATACCCCTATTTATCAATATTCAGAAGCCTCTATGTGGTTGTTATGGCAACAAAACATATGCAGTTGAATTCACAGTCCCCTTTTACCCCTATATACCAATTTTCATTAAAATTGAACAATAACTGAATTTCCACCAATCAGAAGCCTTTGTGTGGTTACTATATGGTTGCTATGGCAACGAAACCTATGCGATTGAATTCGCAATCCGTGGTTGCTATGGTAACGAAACTAATGCAGTTTTATTCGCAGTCCCCTAATATCCCTATATACACTGTACAAGTTTTCATCAAAATAGAACAATATCTAAATTTCGACCAACCAGAAGCCTCCGCATGGTTGCTATGGCAACGGAACATATGTGGCTGAATTCACAGTCCCCTAATATCCCTATGTACCAATTTTCATCAAAATCGAACCAAGTTTGAAGAAAAAAAGTGGTCATCGAACAAGGCATTTAACCCTGTGACCAAGTTTGATGAAAATTTGTTAACATTTGTTGTAGTTATTGCACATTATTCAAGGGGCCATAACTCCGCCAAATGATAAACAACAGTTAGATGTACATGCATGTAGTATTTCCAAAACCAATCCCAAGAAATGAATCATGTGGACCTTTTTAACTCTATTCCTCTGACCTGTTCCATTCATTTTAATTATCCACCCTTTTCTACAAAACATGTTTTCTTAGGTGTTTGTCTAAAGCACAAAAATCAACAATTATTATATCGAGATTTCAATTAACTCTTGATGTTTGTGCCTCCCCAAAATGAGTTTTAAATTTGGCTCTTGGTCTATTTGATATATGTTTTGACTCTTCAAATTCAGAGAAATTCTATTTGACTTCTGAAATTTTAAAACGCCCTAGTCCTGTTGTCCATTACTTGTCCATTACAGCTTACCTGGGCTCCCCTTCTCGTGCTGCTGGATTTTCTGGTGCATACAACCTACAAACATGAAGAAAGTATATTCAAGTTGGAGCTTTGGTACTCAAAAATTAAATCAACTAGAACACTGACAGGTCAGTAAGGGCCCCGTCTTGTGGCAATATATCCCCCATAATCAACAAGACAAACTAGAACACTGACAGGTCAGTAAGGGCCCCGTCTTGTGGCAATATATCGCCCATAATCATCAACAAGCAGTCTGCCCATATAGCTTAGCTTGACATTTGACATTTGGACTTCAAAAAGAATCGCAAGGAAGCAAAATATACATTTTACATGATCTATGATGTGAGTCTTGTTTCATTCCACCTCCATATTTGCTGGGCTAACAGAAATGTAAATACTGGTGCAATACTCATGTGTTACCTTTGATTTGTTTTATTTCACCTTATATACATGTACCTCCTTCATCAAGAGCCAGGGTCAAAGTCAGAGATCCACTTTGTCTTTGACCTTTAATTTGGATCCAAATGACCTTGACCATTAACCAAGTGACCCTAATCTTTGGTCAGTTGGTAATTCCGACCAACTTTCCTTCTTAATATCAAAACAAAATGTTCATCAGTGAAAAATACAAAACTTGACCTTGACCCTTTGGACCCCGTAACCGTCCAACCTAAGGTCAGTTGACTCTGTGTTAAGTTCTGAACAACATTGCTTCATAATGTCATAACAAAATGTTCATCAGGGAAAAGGTACAAAATTTAACCTTCACCTTTGACCCAGTGACCTTGACGTTTGGTCAATTGACTTCTTGTTTAATTCTGAGCAACATTGCTTCAAAGTGTCATAGCGAAATGTTCACCAGTGAAAAGATACAAAATTTGACCTTCACCCCTGACCCGATGACCTTGACCTTTGGTCAGTTGACTCCTTGTTTAATTCTGATCAACTTTGCTTCATAGTGTCATAACAAAATGTTCATCAGTGAAAAGATGTAAAATTTGACCTTGACCTTTGAACCTAATGACCTTGACCTTTGGCTTGATTTTTTACCTCAATGTGTATTTTTATGAACTGAACATCTTGACCATGTTTCATGTGCATCAGTCAATAAATACCAAAGTTATCAGCCAGGAACAAAATTTGTGGACGGACAGACAAACAGACAGACAGAAAGAGTGATTACTATAGGGCACCTGTATCTCCGATACGGGGCCCTAATTATTTACATTGACAATCAGCTTAACAAAATCAGGAAATTTACACTGCTGCAATGCAGAAATCCACAAAACCATAAAATTGGAAAATAATTAACATGATAGAAAACAAACATTTTGATGCCCAGATCTAGAGGTGTAGAGTGTTACATATCTCGTCATCAGAAGTCTAATTGGGCCAAAAGCACCTGTCAAGCTATGGGTTTTTAAGCTCTGGGTTAAACCAATATGAAAACCCCACATTTGTAAGAATCATTATTAGATATATGTTTAATTTGTTGGAGTGGTTAGGGTACGAGAGAAAAACACTCTTTCAGATATTTATATGTTTTTGGAAAGCTGCAACCTTGGAGTTACAAATTAGGAGTCACCGCCGTTGCCAGAAAAGCAACACCTAAGTCTCACTTCCACTTCATGGCAGCAAGACAAAAACGATATTGTAATTTTGCATCTCAATGGTTAATACGTTACCCTGAGAATCTTCATTCAATTATTAACTGGCTATAGCTATAATACTGTAGTGGGACTGGGTGGCTGCCGGTGACCATGTAATCTGTGTATATCTTATACAGATCAGCTGTAAAGCTCAATGTAATAACAGAATTTTAATTTTAATTTGACCAGCTCAATTAGCTAAAGTACCATATGCATCTAGAGTTCCGAGATTCTGGGTTCAAATCCTGAATCTGGATCTCGGGTATACGTGCTGGTATGTCTTTCTAGTATCCTTTAAGTTATCTTATATTTAGTATCGGTACTGTGTTCTCATAATTTTTTAGTCAAAGCAGTCTGCTATTCATCAACTTTGAATGAGCTATATTTTCAGAAGACGTATAGGGGTGTGTCGGGTAACTACGACCACTCTAGTTTTCATTCTGGATGTTCACGTGACTGTATTTGGTACTGTAGTCGTTAATAGTCGTATGTCTCAAAACTCACAAAACTCAACATTTCTGGTGTTCCCCTTTTTAATTCACAGCTATATATATGAACGAAGAAAATGAGTAGATTCAGGTAAATTTAATCACAGCAGCAAGTAATTTCGATCAATCATATCGTAGAATGAATGAATCCTCATGCTATCTCAAAGACCAAACATGCAACATTGATAGAAAATGGTTCAGTTTGGGGGAATGCAAAGGTTTTTAGCATCCAAATACAACACACAAGAACCTTTTTTTTTAAAGTCGTATGGACCCGTTATAGACTTGTACAAGCCCCATACAAGAACCTTTTTTTTAACGTCGTATGGACCCGTTATAGACTTGTCCAAGCCCCATACAAGAACCTTTTTTTTAACGTCGTATGGACCCGTTATAGACTTTTACAAGCCCCATACAAGAACCTTTTTTTTAACGTCGTATGGACCCGTTATAGACTTTTACAAGCCCCATACAAGAACCTTTTTTTTAAAGTCGTATGGACACGTTATAGACTTGTACAAGCCCCATACAAGACCCTTTTTTTTAAAGTCGTATGGACCCGTTATAGACTTGTACAAGCCCCATACAAGAACCTTTTTTTTAAAGTCGTATGGACCCGTTATAGACTTGTACAAGCCCCAAACTGTGTCTCCCTCACGTGACGGTCTGAACATAAATGACGGTTGCTTACTGTATTATTAGCATGTGGACTGCAGCCTTCAACCGACTACTCCTTCCAAGTTAACGTGACCTAGATCAAAACTAACTGAGAACACTGAGTAACAGTGTGCAGTAACTACATTGCTTACCAGCTGTGACCTGTGGGCTGGGAGTAACAGTGTACATTGACTACCAGCTGTGACCTGTGGGCTGGGAGTAACAGTGTACAGTGAGTACATTGACTACCAGCTGTGACCTGTGGGCTGGGAGCTCGAGTAACAGTGAACAGTGAGTACATTGACTACCAGCTGTGACCTGTGGGCTGGGAGTAACAGTGTACAGTGAGTACATTGACTACCAGCTGTGAGCTGTGGGCTGGGAGTAACAGTGCACAGTGAGTTCATTGACCACCAGCTGTGACCTGTGGGCTGGGAGTAACAGTGAACAGTGAGTACATTGACCACCTGCTGTGACCTGTGGGCTGGGAGTAACAGTGTACAGTGAGTACATTGACTACCAGCTGTGACCTGTGGGCTGGAGGTAACAGTGTACAGTGAGTACATTGACTACCAGCTGTGACCTGTGGGCTGGAGGTAACAGTGTACAGTGAGTACATTGACTACCAGCTGTGACCTGTGGGCTGGGTATTATATATTTTGTATCTAACTTTGGGTTGTAATTATTTGGCATTTTTGTAGCCAGTCTGCGCCCAACACAAGAATTCCTCGGAAGTGGATGTGTTGCCTGCGCAGGAAGCTGGGAGATTACGAAGAAATAGATACACTTTTCATTTCATGAAATAATGTTAAAAGTAAGCAATAATCATAGATTATGTTTTTGGATGGCATCATTTTGTTATATAATCTGTTATTCTGGGAAGTTTTAAGGAACTTGCTATGGATACTCACTGTCTCAATTCCACTCCAATATGGTGTCCACAAGCAAGACCAGCATCACCTCATTGGTATCCATAATTTTTTTATTGAAAATGCAAGTATGCTTAGCACTGCATGAAGTTTGAGTTTGATCGGCCCAAGGAAACTCAAGTTATCGCACGAAAACAGATTTTCTATTTATAGGAAGTGACCTTGACCTTTGACCTTCGGACCAAAAAAGCAATCCCAAGCAAGCACTTTTGGTAAGGAAGCACTGCATGAAGTTTGAGTTTGATCGGCCCAAGGAAACTCAAGTTATTGTCCGAAAACCTCTGTTCGGACGCCGCCGATGCCAACGCCAACATAGCAATACTATGTGTCACCAGCTTTTCGCAGGCGACACAAAAATTGAGTAATTATAACAAGAAAGAGCCTTGACTTTTGTTTTAGATGACTATGAATCTGATTTTAAAGCACTACTGTTTCAAACAAATTCTTCTTTCTTGCACAGAAAACGCATGAAAATGACGGAATGTGAGATTCTTAAAATTGTAAACAATACATTGTATGTCTCCTGGGTATATACAGGAATTGACAATTAAAACAATAGGCCCAATGGGCCTGCATCGCTCACCTGGTATTAATCTCACACTTGTAATCTTAAAAGTGGATTAAAATACAGCTACATGCAGAATATCAGTGTTTGATTCATAAGAACCTATGAAAAGATTTAAACATATGACGCCTGTGACCTTGAATGTCGAACAAGGACATTAGGTTGAAAGTGGGTCAAGGTCATTCATTTCAACAAACTTGGTAGACCTTCATCCCAGCATGCTACAGGCCAAATTTCAGTACCCTGGGCCTTTTGGTTATTGAGAGGTAGTCGTTTGAAGATTTTAACATATGGACCCCTGTGACCTTGAAAGTGGGTCAAGGTCATTCATTTGAACAAACTTGGTAGCCCTTCATCCCAGCATGCTATAGGCCATATATCAGTACCGTGGACCTTTTGGTTATTGAGAAGAAGTTGTTTGAAGATTTTAAACATTTGACCCCTGTAACCTTGAAAGTTGGTCAAGGTCATTCATTTGAACAAACATGGTAGCCCCTAATCCCAGCATGCTACAGGCCCAATATCAGTACCCTGGGCCCTTCGGTTATTGAGAAGAAGTTGTTAAAATGTGTTTAACATATTTGACCCCTGTGACCTTAAATATAAGTCAATGTCATTTATTTGAACAAACTTAGTAGCCCTTCATCCCAGCATGTTACTGGCCAAATATTATCACCCTGGGCCTCTTGGTTTTTCAGAAGAAGTTAAAATGTTTTTAACATATTTGACCCCTGTGACCTTGAATATAAGTCAAGGTCATTTTTTTGAACAAACGTGGTAGCCCTTCATCCCAGCATGTTACTTGCCAAAATATCATCACCCTAGGCCTCTTGTTTATTCAGAAGAAGTTGTTTAAAGTTTTTTTTTTTTAAATATTTGACCCCTGTGACCTTGAATATATGGTGGCCTTCATCCAAGCATGCTTTTGGCCAAATATCATCACCCTAGGCCTTTTGGTTACCAAGAAGAAGTTGTTTAAAGCTTAAAGTTGACGCCGGACGCCGCACCATGCCATAAGCTCACTTGGCCCTTCGGGACAGGTGAGTTAAAAAAAAGTGTTGAATTATAATTTAAGGCAAGAACTAGATCGAGGAGACTGTAGATTATTATGATACCTAGGGTTAGAACTACCAGGTATGGAAAAATCCATTAGGTATGAGGCTGCCCGCATATGGAACTGTCTGCTTAACGACCTACGAAAGGCTGATAACTATAAGGATTTCTGCAGACAGCTGCATGTGTGGGACGGCTTCAACTAGTACTGTAAGTGTTCCATGTGTGTAATGTAACACACCTTGCTAACTTTTCTACCCTGCCTGGTGGTTCTCTCCCGTCATGTATATAGTATTTTACTGAAAATATAAACCTGAAATCTGTGATAAATTATGTGCTACTGCTACGTATACTTTTTATCTTATTTTTGTGTACATGTATGTATTTTCATGAATTTTTATGCTTTTAAATCTGAGTTACCACAATATATATAAAGATATACCAGTGCTGGATCTATAGTTATATATTTTACAAAGTATGTGATACATAATTTTTTTCAAATTTTGATTCTATTAACTATAAGTACTGTATTATATGAAGAAATTAATATTGATAACTTTCCTAAACTACTATGATGTGCGCATTAGGTAGACCTCGCTGGTAGGGGGCTCAAATTAACACTTGGAAACTTGATGCACCAATTGTCCATGTACATGATGAACTATAATTATATATGCTCATGTGATATTTGTTTTATTTCATGTATTGTGTTTGTCTTAACTTGTATCATATATTTATCATGTTTGTCGAAATACAAGCTCCCGAGAGCTTAAAATGTTTTAAACTGTTCACCCTTTAATTCGACGTTAAATAAAGCTTCTTGTATCTTGTTATCCAAGTGTAAGATTTCAAACTTATTATAACAATATTGTATGGGTAAATAAAGCAGATCTCGACTCACAATTTGTAGGCAAATCTCTGTTGGACTCCTTGCAGTACTCCTTAATCACAAAATTAAACAATGTTCAACAAAAAGTCAGATATTAAAGCCATTTTGGTCCCTGTGGAGTAAAACATCATAGATAAAACTTAAATAATTGGTCTTTGAACATCAAAATGACATATGGGACATCACGTTATATCAGTATAAATTATAATATGGTCTACAGAGAAAATTAAAAAAAAAAAATATTGCTTTTTAACGTTGGTGTATGCGTGCTTGTTTTTAACGTTAACAGGTTGTTTCGCCCTAAAACCTGTTCGCGCTAAGGGTTGTTTTGCCCTAAATCCTGTTCGCCCCAGGTTGTTTCGACCTAAATATTTCTTCTTAATTTATACGTTAATATAATAATAAATATTTAAATATATCAAATAAACTTATTGATGACTTTCTAAATTGGTGTTAGGTATATTTCATGTACAGTATGTGAGAGCGGAGTCAGCTTTTCACAGCTGCCGTTTGTCACACTCGCTTAAAAACAAGACAAACACATTTTTTCTATGAAATTAATTTTAATGATATGGAAGACTAAGAAGACTTAATTTGTGACTTAAAACTACTAAAATTGAAAGAAAATACCAAACAATGTTTTGCCTAATGATTTTGTTTTAGGACGAAACAACCTAGGGCGAACGGGATTTAACACACGGTTAGGGCGAAACAACCCGGAACCGTTTTTAACAGCAATGGCTGTGTCGGCGTGTCCCTTTCGTCTGTCAATATTGTCAATGATGGCAGAAGTGACATTTCTAGATTTAACGAAAGTAAGTTCTCTACACACATCGACTTACAACTATTGTCATTTGAATACACAGTCGTTACAACAGCTGGGGAAGCATGTCGACTAGTGGGAAAAAACAAAGTCTTGTAAAATACACAGTAGGCCTACTCTGTACGTGTACTGTCAATAGACCCCATATCGATAAGTTTGCGTTGATAACGACCCAGACATTTTTGTGGGCTAACATATTTACGTACCTGTGATGGTCGTCTGCTAATGATAGATTGAAGGGAAAGTCATCCATTGTTACATTGCCCTCTTGTTATATGAGAAATATGCCAGTTTATACTATGTTTGTAAACTTTAAAACTTGTGTACTTCCTTCCGGAAGTGTTATAGTCTCCATTGTGTTGTAAACAAAGTAAAGCCCCTCCACCAGGCCCCGGACAATGCACATGGTAAATATATAAGCGCGGGTAATTTAAACTCAATAATCATGCAAATTAAAAACAAATCTAATTATATGTTAAATAGTTTTCAGACAGCATAGAGATGTATGTTGTATTTAATGTTTTTTTTTTATATACAATGTCGGTGTAAATGGCAAAGGCTGTTACTTGCAAGAAACTCAACTCTAGCATGTGCATTATTTAGATCAGAAAAAATCTCGACCTTTCGAGTTGTTCAATGTTGTTCACTTTTCTGTTATAATAATGCAAAATTGTACTTTTTATTTTAATTCAGATTATTTTGATATTTTTTTTGTACATTCAATATTTTTGAAATTTTTGAAAATAATTGAAGCCTTGCATGGCAATTTGTAAATTTGCTATCTTTAGAGATGATTTTAATGACATAATCATAAATGCACTTTTAGTTCTATTAAATTACAGATATGCCTCCAAACCTCATCCACACCCTGTATCCTGGTCCTGCCCTGTAAACAAAATTAAATATTGCGTATTTTTGTGACAGAAGTCAGGTCAAAAAGTTGCCGCCTATCCCCTGATTCAGTAGAGTTTACAGGTGAGACAGTAAAATCACCTAAACACATGGTAGCCGACTATCACCTGATTCAGTAGAGTTTACAGGTGAGACAGTAAAATCACCTAAACATATGGTAGCCGACTATCACCTGAATCAGTAGAGTTTACAGATGAGACAGTAAAATCACCTATACACATGGTAGCCGACTATCACCTGAATCAGTAGAGTTTACAGGTGAGACAGTAAAATCACCTATACACATGGTAGCCGACTAGCACCTGAATCAGTAAGAGTTTACAGGTGAGACAGTCACCTATACATATGGTAGCTGACTATCACCTGAATCAGTAGAGTTTACAGGTGAGACAGTAAAATCACCTATACACATGGTAGCCGACTATCACCTGAATCAGTAGAGTTTACAGATGAGACAGTAAAATCTCCTATACACATGGTAGCCGACTATCACCTGAATCAGTAGAGTTTACAGATGAGACAGTAAAATCTCCTATACACATGGTAGCCAACTATCACCTGATTCAGTAAGAGTTTACAGGTGAGACATTAAAATCACCTATACACATGGTAGCTGACTATCACCTGATTCATTAGAGTTTACAGGTGAGACAGTAACATCACCTATACACATGGTAGCTGACTATTACCTGAATCAGTAAGAGTTTACAGGTGAGACGGTAACATCACCTATACACATGGTAGCTGACTATTACCTGAATCAGTAAGAGTTTACAGGTGAGACAGTAAAATCACCTATACACATGGTAGCTGACTATCACCTGAATCAGTAGAGTTTACAGGTGAGACAGTAAAATCACCTATACACATGGTAGCTGACTATCACCTGAATCAGTAGAGTTTACAGGTGAGACAGTAAAATCACCTATACACATGGTAGCTGACTATCACCTGAATCAGTAGAGTTTACAGGTGAGACAGTAAAATCACCTATACACATGGTAGCTGACTATCACCTGAATCAGTAGAGTTTACAGGTGAGACAGTAAAATCACCTATACACATGGTAGCTGACTATCACCTGAATCAGTAGAGTTTACAGGTGAGACAGTAAAATCACCTATACACATGGTAGCTGACTATCACCTGAATCAGTAGAGTTTACAGGTGAGACAGTAACATCACCTATACACATGGTAGCTGACTATCACCTGAATCAGTAGAGTTTACAGGTGAGACAGTAACATCACCTATACACATGGTAGCTGACTATCACCTGAATCAGTAGAGTTTACAGGTGAGACAGTAAAATCACCTATACACATGGTAGCTGACTATCACCTGAATCAGTAGAGTTTACAGGTGAGACAGTAAAATCACCTATACACATGGTAGCTGACTATCACCTGAATCAGTAGAGTTTACAGGTGAGACAGTAAAATCACCTATACACATGGTAGCTGACTATCACCTGAATCAGTAGAGTTTACAGGTGAGACAGTAAAATCACCTATACACATGGTAGCTGACTATCACCTGAATCAGTAGAGTTTACAGGTGAGACAGTAAAATCACCTATACACATGGTAGCTGACTATCACCTGAATCAGTAGAGTTTACAGGTGAGACAGTAACATCACCTATACACATGGTAGCTGACTATCACCTGAATCAGTAGAGTTTACAGGTGAGACAGTAAAATCACCTATACACATGGTAGCTGACTATCACCTGAATCAGTAGAGTTTACAGGTGAGACAGTAAAATCACCTATACACATGGTAGCTGACTATCACCTGAATCAGTAGAGTTTACAGGTGAGACAGTAAAATCACCTATACACATGGTAGCTGACTATCACCTGAATCAGTAGAGTTTACAGGTGAGACAGTAAAATCACCTATACACATGGTAGCTGACTATCACCTGAATCAGTAGAGTTTACAGGTGAGACAGTAACATCACCTATACACATGGTAGCTGACTATCACCTGAATCAGTAGAGTTTACAGGTGAGACAGTAAAATCACCTATACACATGGTAGCTGACTATCACCTGAATCAGTAGAGTTTACAGGTGAGACAGTAAAATCACCTATACACATGGTAGCTGACTATCACCTGAATCAGTAGAGTTTACAGGTGAGACAGTAAAATCACCTATACACATGGTAGCTGACTATCACCTGAATCAGTAGAGTTTACAGGTGAGACAGTAAAATCACCTATACACATGGTAGCTGACTATCACCTGAATCAGTAGAGTTTACAGGTGAGACAGTAAAATCACCTATACACATGGTAGCTGACTATCACCTGAATCAGTAGAGTTTACAGGTGAGACAGTAAAATCACCTATACACATGGTAGCTGACTATCACCTGAATCAGTAGAGTTTACAGGTGAGACAGTAAAATCACCTATACACATGGTAGCTGACTATCACCTGAATCAGTAGAGTTTACAGGTGAGACAGTAAAATCACCTATACACATGGTAGCTGACTATCACCTGAATCAGTAGAGTTTACAGGTGAGACAGTAACATCACCTATACACATGGTAGCTGACTATCACCTGAATCAGTAGAGTTTACAGGTGAGACAGTAAAATCACCTATACACATGGTAGCTGACTATCACCTGAATCAGTAGAGTTTACAGGTGAGACAGTAAAATCACCTATACACATGGTAGCTGACTATCACCTGAATCAGTAGAGTTTACAGGTGAGACAGTAAAATCACCTATACACATGGTAGCTGACTATCACCTGAATCAGTAGAGTTTACAGGTGAGACAGTAAAATCACCTATACACATGGTAGCTGACTATCACCTGAATCAGTAGAGTTTACAGGTGAGACAGTAAAATCACCTATACACATGGTAGCTGACTATCACCTGAATCAGTAGAGTTTACAGGTGAGACAGTAAAATCACCTATACACATGGTAGCTGACTATCACCTGAATCAGTAGAGTTTACAGGTGAGACAGTAAAATCACCTATACACATGGTAGCTGACTATCACCTGAATCAGTAGAGTTTACAGGTGAGACAGTAACATCACCTATACACATGGTAGCTGACTATCACCTGAATCAGTAGAGTTTACAGGTGAGACAGTAACATCACCTATACACATGGTAGCTGACTATCACCTGAATCAGTAGAGTTTACAGGTGAGACAGTAACATCACCTATACACATGGTAGCTGACTATCACCTGAATCAGTAGAGTTTACAGGTGAGACAGTAACATCACCTATACACATGGTAGCTGACTATCACCTGAATCAGTAGAGTTTACAGGTGAGACAGTAACATCACCTATACACATGGTAGCTGACTATCACCTGAATCAGTAGAGTTTACAGGTGAGACAGTAAAATCACCTATACACATGGTAGCTGACTATCACCTGAATCAGTAGAGTTTACAGGTGAGACAGTAACATCACCTATACACATGGTAGCTGACTATCACCTGAATCAGTAGAGTTTACAGGTGAGACAGTAAAATCACCTATACACATGGTAGCTGACTATCACCTGAATCAGTAGAGTTTACAGGTGAGACAGTAAAATCACCTATACACATGGTAGCTGACTATCACCTGAATCAGTAGAGTTTACAGGTGAGACAGTAAAATCACCTATACACATGGTAGCTGACTATCACCTGAATCAGTAGAGTTTACAGGTGAGACAGTAAAATCACCTATACACATGGTAGCTGACTATCACCTGAATCAGTAGAGTTTACAGGTGAGACAGTAAAATCACCTATACACATGGTAGCTGACTATCACCTGAATCAGTAGAGTTTACAGGTGAGACAGTAAAATCACCTATACACATGGTAGCTGACTATCACCTGAATCAGTAGAGTTTACAGGTGAGACAGTAAAATCACCTATACACATGGTAGCTGACTATCACCTGAATCAGTAGAGTTTACAGGTGAGACAGTAACATCACCTATACACATGGTAGCTGACTATCACCTGAATCAGTAGAGTTTACAGGTGAGACAGTAACATCACCTATACACATGGTAGCTGACTATCACCTGAATCAGTAGAGTTTACAGGTGAGACAGTAACATCACCTATACACATGGTAGCTGACTATCACCTGAATCAGTAGAGTTTACAGGTGAGACAGTAACATCACCTATACACATGGTAGCTGACTATCACCTGAATCAGTAGAGTTTACAGGTGAGACAGTAACATCACCTATACACATGGTAGCTGACTATCACCTGAATCAGTAGAGTTTACAGGTGAGACAGTAACATCACCTATACACATGGTAGCTGACTATCACCTGAATCAGTAGAGTTTACAGGTGAGACAGTAACATCACCTATACACATGGTAGCTGACTATCACCTGAATCAGTAGAGTTTACAGGTGAGACAGTAACATCACCTATACACATGGTAGCTGACTATCACCTGAATCAGTAGAGTTTACAGGTGAGACAGTAACATCACCTATACACATGGTAGCTGACTATCACCTGAATCAGTAGAGTTTACAGGTGAGACAGTAACATCACCTATACACATGGTAGCTGACTATCACCTGAATCAGTAGAGTTTACAGGTGAGACAGTAACATCACCTATACACATGGTAGCTGACTATCACCTGAATCAGTAGAGTTTACAGGTGAGACAGTAAAATCACCTATACACATGGTAGCCAACTATCATCTGAATCAGTAGAGGTTACAGGTGAGACGGTAAAATCACCTATACACATGGTAGCTGACTATCACCTGAATCAGTAGAGTTTACAGGTGAGACAGTAAAATCACCTATACACATGGTAGCTGACTATCACCTGAATCAGTAGAGTTTACAGGTGAGACAGTAAAATCACCTATACACATGGTAGCTGACTATCACCTGAATCAGTAGAGTTTACAGGTGAGACAGTCACCTATACACATGGTAGCTGACTATCACCTGAATCAGTAGAGTTTACAGGTGAGACAGTAAAATCACCTATACACATGGTAGCTGACTATCACCTGAATCAGTAGAGTTTACAGGTGAGACAGTCACCTATACACATGGTAGCTGACTATCACCTGAATCAGTAGAGTTTACAGGTGAGACAGTAAAATCACCTATACACATGGTAGCTGACTATCACCTGAATCAGTAGAGTTTACAGGTGAGACAGTCACCTATACACATGGTAGCTGACTATCACCTGAATCAGTAGAGTTTACAGGTGAGACAGTAAAATCACCTATACACATGGTAGCCGACTATCACCTGAATCAGTAGAGTTTACAGGTGAGACAGTCACCTATACACATGGTAGCTGACTATCACCTGAATCAGTAGAGTTTACAGGTGAGACAGTAAAATCACCTATACACATGGTAGCCGACTATCACTTGAATCAGTAGAGTTTACAGGTGAGACAGTATAATCACCTACGGTATACACATGGTAGCTGGCCATTTCTGGCTAAACCTGAATCAGTAGAGTTTACAGGTGAGACAGTCACCTATACACATGGTAGCTGACTATCACCTGAATCAGTAGAGTTTGCAGGTGAGACAGTAACATCACCTATACACATGGTAGCTGGCTATCACCTGAATCAGTAAGAGTTTACAGGTGAGACAGTAAAATCACCTGTACACATGGTAGCTGACTAGCCCCTGAATCAGTAGAGTTTACAGGTGAGACAGTCACCTATACATATGGTAGCTGACTATCACCTGAATCAGTAGAGTTTGCAGGTGAGACAGTCACCTATACACATGGTAGCTGACTATAACCTGAATCAGTAGAGTTTGCAGGTGAGACAGTAAAATCACCTATACACATGGTAGCCTACTATCACTTGAATCAGTAGAGTTTACAGGTGAGACAGTAAAATTACCTATACACATGTTATCTGACTATCCCCTGAATCAGTAGAGTTTACAGGTGAGACAGTCACCTATACACATGGTAGCTGACTATCACCTGAATCAGAAGAGTTTACAGGTGAGACAGTAAAATCACCTGTACACATGGTAGCTGACTATCACCTAAAACAGTAGAGTTTACAGGTGAGACACTAACATCACCTATACACATGGTAGCTGACTATCACCTGATTCATTAGAGTTTACAAGTGAGACAGTAAAATTACCTTTACACATGGTAGCCTTTCCACATTAGGGTAGGTAGCTGGAAACAAGCAATGTTTGTTTATGTTGCCTTAAGAATTTTTATCATTTCTCACCTTATAACATTATAATTCGCAGGATAACCTGATGCATGTTTAATAATTGAAAAATAGTACTGGCAGTTTTAGTTTTAAACTTACTTCTTATCAGAAAAACTGTATAACTGCATGTACACAGCAGTGAGAATAGAGATATCTATTAAACTTGAGTTTTATCACTTGCTGCTGTTCAACTGTGTCAGTTACGGTGTTAAATAAATCAGAACAAATCGAAAGATGATCCTTTAAACAAACTGAAATGAAGCAAAATAAAAGAGAATAATGTTAACACATTGTCTGGGAGAAAGGAATTTTGGTCTGTTGTGTGGCACCCTCTTCTAAACCCAGAGTCTAAACAGGCTTGTGCTTTATTCGTTGCACTGGTTACCTGTACGATACAGGTCGCTGTACAAAATTCTGGTGTACACAAACAAGGCACTGAATGGAACAGCTCCTTAGTACCTACAGGAGCTTGCTACCCTGTATTAGCCGTCACGATCACTGCGGTCGGAGTCAGAATCTTTGTTGTGTGTCCCAAAATCTCGTACTGTGACCTACGGAAACAGATGCTTTGGGAGGGTTTCGGCTACGTTGTGGAATAGCTTACCATCTGCTATTAGAAAGTCAAATACCCTGGCCAAGTTCAAGAGGGACATCAAAACTCACCTCTTCACGTCTGCATTTTAGAATCTTTGCAAAGACGTTATGAAAATACCACCTTTTATTTGTTCAATTATGTGCACATTGCTTGCTTAAATGTATGAAAGTAATTGCAAGCCCTTGTTTTTTGTTTTCACAATTATAACCATTACTTTTATCCATATGTTGTAAAGCGCTTTAGAGTAATTTTACAAATTATATAGGGCGCTATATAATGTTGTATATTATTATTGTTATTATTATTAAGATCCTTTTCAAGAATGTCCATATCATTTACAAAGTAACAGGATGAAAAGTTTTATATTGGAGAGGTATGTTTCACCCGCAAGAGTTTTTATGAATTTTACTCTGCCTATACATTTCTCACTATCTTAAGAGAACACTCTAACAGTTATGTGTGGAATGACTAAATAACCCATGGGCCCCGAATATCTAACCTGTCCCCTCCCCCACCCAATCCTCCACCACTAACCTTTTTCACTTGAAACGTGCCAGGTAAGGAAGAACAGAAGAGGCGACCACCCATGCTGTTGTTTTACAGAAGCTAATTTAGTATTTTATAGGATGACTCAAACTCTAAGAGTGCTCTTAATTGTATATATTAGAACAAAGTGGATGTGCCAGAAACAAGTTTATAAACAAGTAATCTTGTCACAATTAATTTAGGGATGATCCTCCGAGGATGAATGTACAGGTGGGCAGAGATCATGTTCCATACTGATAGACACACAGGTTTATAATCCCAAAGGTTAGAGCTCCTAATGATTCACCCAGCTTGTCTGAGATACAATTAAATTGTTCTCCTTGTAGTTGTTTGGTTTTATTGTAGTTTTGCAGTGTTTCAACTTAATGGTAGACCAATTAATAGACCATGACTAACACTAGGTCTATGGGAACCATTGATTCAACCATAACTTCTTATGGTCAGGGTTTAAGCTACTTTTCTTTTTTCCTTATTATCATACACATTTCCTAAGATAATTTGTCCAGTGATCCATTTAAAATGGACTTAATAGCAATATTATGAGTTGATACCTGATTATTTATGTTTAGGATGGAAGTGAGTGTGTGTTTGTGTGAAGGGTGAGGGGCCTTCCATAAGGTATTCTGTTTGAGATAACAGTGACCCCCTCCCCCCACCCCCTGAACAAAAACTGTTCACATGAATGTTTCTTTAGAGTGAATTATAATTACTTCATTGAAAATAAAGACAAAAATCTATATCATTTAATTTATATTAGACACTGGTTTGTCCTAGTCTAGATGCAAACAAGAAATGGACATTCACCTGTTCCCAACATCACTCCCAGTTTCACAAACATCTTCTTAGAATAAAATAGGATTTTCTCTATGGGGAAAATACAAAATCAAGAAAACAACTCGGTAAAGTTGCTTCAGGAATCAAAATTCAAATGGTATATAGCAGGTTTTTTGAGAAAAAGTCTTGATAGAACACTGTAAGGGTTGATGATTTCCTTTGATTTGAGTAAGCTTCTACTGTGATGTAACCTGAACAAGCTAACACATGCTATGTGTCTCTATTACCTTGCAGGCAAAGCACTGAAGAATTCCAAAGTTTTCATACATAGAGTAACCTCCCTTTGATTTGTATATAACTGTAGCATGACTAGGCCCTACTGTATAGCAGTATAATGATCCAGGGTCCAGGGTTGGAACACAACAGTATAACAGTATGATGATCAAGGGTTGGAACACTACAGTATAACAGTATAATGATCAAGGGTCCAGGGTGGGAACACATCAGTATAACAGTATACGGATCAAGGGTTGGAACACCACAGTATAACAGTATACGGAGCAAGGGTCCAGGGTTGGATCAATACAGTATAACAGTATAATGCTCAAGGGTCCAGGGTGGGAACACATCAGTATAACAGTATAGTGATCCAGGGTCCAGTGTTGCAACAATACAGTATAAAAGTATACTGATCAAGGGTCCAGTGTTGGAACAATACAGTGTAACAGTATACTGATCCAGGGTCCGGGGTTGGAACAATACATTATAACAGTATACTGATCAAGGGTTGGAACAACACAGTATAACAGTATAATGATCAAGGGTCCAGGGTTGGAACACTACAGTATAACAGTATAATGATCAAGGGTTGAAACAACACAGTATAACAGTATACTGATCCAGGGTCCAGGGTTGGAACACTACAGTATAACAGTATACTGATCCAGGGTCCAGAGTTGGAACACTACAGTATAACAGTATACTGATCCAGTGTCCAGGAATGGAACAATACAGTATAACAGTATACTGATCAAGGGTTGGAACAACACAGTATAACAGTATAATGATCAAGGGTTGAAACAACACAGTATAACAGTATACTGATCCAGGGTCCAGGGTTGGGACACTACAGTATAACAGTATAATGATCAAGGGTTGAAACAACACAGTATAACAGTATACTGATCCAGGGTCCAGGGTTGGAACAATCCAGTATAACAGTATAATGATCAAGGGTTGAAACAATACAGTATAACAGTATACTGATCCAGGGTCCAGGGTTCGAACACTACAGTATAACAGTATAATGATCCATGGTCCAGGGTTGGAACAATACAGTATAACAGTATAATGATCAAGGGTCCAGGGTTGGAACAATACAGTATAACAGTATAATGATCAAGGGTTGGAACAATACAGTATAACAGTATATGATCCAGGGTCCAGGGTTGGAATACTTGAATGAACCTGTAGCAATGATTTTTTATTTTTTCATAAAATTTCCTCAAGGCATGTTTTTTTTTCAGGAGTGATTTTTTGGAAGTTGTATGGAAATCCTCAATGTCCACTTATGAGAACCTTATATTTTGAAACACCATTTTGGCACATCAACTATAAAAGCTTACACTGATAGATTTTATGAAATTTGTGTAATAATTCAATGAACATTACTGGTACATAACCATTTGTATGTGTACATGTATGCAGTAGCTTAAACACATTTTTTACTCAAATATACAGGAGAATACATGGAATAGCGGGCCCCCTATAAATATAATTATCAATACATTGTGTATATATATACACACCACTATGCTAGTGGCAAGACCAGCATGGAAATTGGCTCAATTGGGTATTTGTTGTAAATTGGTCATATCTGTTTCCATGGAGACCTGTATTTCTACGGTAGAAATTGATCATCAGCTCATTTCTCTTGCTGGTAGATTAAAAACAGAACATACAAAACTCGTTTACTATTTCCATAAACATTCCTGGATTTTTCCAGGCTAGAACTTTACGTCTAATATCATCTGATACAGACGAAGGCTTACAGGAATGAATACACATGTATTGACCAGTCCAACCTTACTGTCCAATGGTCAGTTTGTCATTATTGTAACCTCACTGGTCAGTAACAAGCACTTCATTGGTCATTAGTCACTGTATCAACAACACCAAATCCCTATTTTGCAGTATTGGTCCCTCCCACATCAATAACACAATTTGAGACCACCCTCCCTTTAACAAAGTATATAGCCTTATAAATCGTACTACACAAAGTATATAGCCTTATAAATCGTACTACACAAAGTATATAGCCTTATAAATCGTACTACACAAAGTATATAGCCTTATAAATCGTACTACACAAAGTATATAGCCTTATAAACCGTACTACACAAAGTATATAGCCTTATAAATCGTACTACACAAGGTAGGCTTATAAATCGTACTACACATAGTA
The DNA here is from genome assembly GCF_002113885.1 of Mizuhopecten yessoensis. Taxonomy (NCBI): domain Eukaryota; kingdom Metazoa; phylum Mollusca; class Bivalvia; order Pectinida; family Pectinidae; genus Mizuhopecten; species Mizuhopecten yessoensis. Next base: position 22,894 of record NW_018479937.1, on the reverse strand, counting down.
TATAGCCTTATAAATCGTGCTACACAAAGTATATAGCCTTATAAATCGTACTACACAAAGTATATAGCCTTATAAATCGTACTACACAAAAGGATTCCTGTAGAGAAGGATGATTTTTACTGTGAAAACTGAAACAAACAAATAACCTTTGTTTCAAACTTCATTTTTTTCTAGCATACTAAGTAAAAGATTAAATTAAATATTTCAAAACAAAAAAATAAACCACAAAGTTTTATCATATTTTATTTTATTATTTTGACAAAAATTTTGAATCCAAAGACAAGCGTACTGTATTTATCTTAATTTTATCACATGTACAGCCGAATTGTAAATCTTTTAACTTATGAGCTAGTATTTTGTATCACTTCAGTGTCCACGAAACAATTCAGGAATACACTTTGTCCAGAAAAAAACAGTCCTGTATATATAAGCTGATAATTGGGAAAATGTAAAATATTTCCTGGGCGGATAACCACATGCCTAGTAATCTATTGGAAATGAGCAGAAATGCCAACCAATGCCATTTCATTGTCCTGTAATGAGTCTTAATCAACTTTTATGTAGTGTTGGCCTTAGGGGCTTTAATTATTGCAGGATAAATACAGTTTTACATAATACTTAACCCCAATTTGGGTTTTTTCAAGTTGTTTTTAAGTGGTAAATAAACGAGGGACATTCAAGATATTACAACACATTTGGTTTCATATGTCAAATAACTTTGATACATGAATTTTTTCTAAAGACATACATCTGTAATTGTGAACAGTTAACTCTGTTTCACAGAACATGATATGCATTTCTATTAGAGCTAGAAAACATCTGCATCACTTTACTTAGAACTGTGGCCTTCAGCACTCCCAAGAGCACAGCTGGAATATCTTCAACTTATTTACCAAGTTTAAGTCTGCCACACATTGATAACAGTCCGAGTGTACAATATTCTGGTACTACAGATTTCTGTTGAATGGATGTCTTTCATTTGTTGACTGTAAATCAAATTGGAACTCTTCTTTGTTGAAGATAGAGATAGAGTGCTGGGACACAGTACCTTTGGTTTGTTGTCTGTAAATCATTTACAAGTTATCATATTGATACTTTCACATAAAATCAACAAGGAGATGTGATCCTAAATTCAAATCTTTACTTGATAAAATATGGCTCTGCAATAAAACTAGATGCCTTAAAGATTACCTGTCTATCAAGATGACTTTTCTTTTATGACCAACTCATTTATAAAAACACTTATTGAAGTCACTTGTCTATAATGACCACACGTCTATAAAACCACTTATTGAAGTCACTTGTCTATAATGACCATCTGTCTATAAAACCACTTATTGAAGTCACTTGTCTATAATGACCATCTGTCTATAAAACCACTTATTGAAGTCATTTGTCTATAATGACCACACATCTATAAAACCACTTATTGAAGTCACTTGTCTATAATGACCATCTGTCTATAAAAACACTTATTGAAGTCACTTGTCTATAATGACCATCTGTCTATAAAACCACTTATTGAAGTCACTTGTCTATAATGACCATCTGTCTATAAAACCACTTATTGAAGTCATTTGTCTATAATGACCACACATCTAAAAAACCACTTATTGAAGTCACTTGTCTATAATGACCATCTGTCTATAAAAACACTAATTGAGGTCACTTGTCTATAATGACCATCTGTCTGTAAAAACACTAATTGAAGTCACTTGTCTATAATGACCATCTGTCTATATAAAAACACTAATTGAAGTCACTTGTCTATAATGACAACACGTCTATAAAACCACTTATTGAAGTCACGTGTCTATAATGACCATCTGTCTATAAAAACACTTATTGAAGTCACTTGTCTATAATCACCACACGTCTATAAAACCACTTATTGAAGTCACTTGCCTATAATGACCATCTGTCTATAAAAACACTAATTGAAGTCACTTGTCTATAATGACCAATTGTCTATAATGACAACACATCTATAAAACCACTTATTGAAGTCACTTGTCTATAATGACCATCTGTCTATAAAAACACTTTTTGAAATCACTTGTCTATAATGACCATCTGTCTATAAAAACACTGATTGAAGTCACTTGTCTATAATGACCATCTGTCTATAAAAACACTAATTGAAGTCACTTGTCTATAATGACAATCTGTCTATAAACCCACTTATTGAAGTCACTTGTCTATAATGACCACCCGTCTATAAAAACACTTATTGAAGTCACTTGTCTATAATGACCAATTGTCTATAACGACAATCTGTCTATAAAACCACTTATTGAAGTCACTTGTCTATAATGACCACCCGTCTATAAAAACACTTATTGAAGTCACTAGTCTATAATGACCAATTGTCTATAAAAATACTAATTGAAGTCACTTGTCTATAATGACAACACCTCTATAAAACCACTTATTGAAGTCACTTGTCTATAATGACCACACATCTATAAAAACACTAATTGAAGTCACTTGTCTATAATGACCACCCGTCTATAAAAACACTTATTGAAGTCACTTGTCTATAATGACCATCTGTCTATAAAACCACTAATTGAAGTCACTTGTCTATAATGACCACACGTCTATAAAACCACTTATTGAAGTCACTTGTCTATAACACATGTTTTATATCACAAGATACCTCTACAGTCACATAACACATGTTTAATATGACAAGATATCTCTACAGTCATATAACACATGTTTTATATTACGATATATCACTACAGTCACATTACAAATGTTTTAAATGACAAGATATTACTACAGTCACATAATACATGTTTGATATGACAAGATATCCCTACAGTCACATAACCCATGTTTTATATGACAAGACATCACTGTCGTCACACAGAACATGTTTTATATGAAAAGATATCACTACAGTCAAATAACACATGTTTTACATAACACATGTTTAATATGACAGGATATAACTGGCGTCACACAGCACATATTTTATATGACAAGACATCACTGTCGTCACACAGAACATGTTTTATATGAAAAGATATCACTACAGTTAACACATGTTTTATTTGACAAGATATCACTGTCGGCACTCTGCACATGTTTTATATGACAGGATATAACTATCGTCACATAACACAAGTTTTATATGACAAGTTATATCTACAGTCACATAACACCTGTTTTATATCACGAGATTTCTCTACAGTCACACATAACACATGTTTATATCACGAGATATCACATCAGATACATAACACATGTTTTTTATCATGAGATTTCTCTACAGTTACAAAATACATGTTTTATATGAGAAGATATCACTACAGTTAACACATGTTTTAAATGACAAGATATTACTACAGTCACATAATACGTGTTTTATATCACGAGATTTCTCTAGTGAAGTCACTTGTCTATAACACATGTTATATATGACAAGATATAACTACCGTCACATAACACATGTTTATATCACGAGATATCACATCAGATAAATAACACATGTTTTACATAACACATGTTTATATCACGAGATTTCTCTACAGTCACACATAAAAGATATCTCTACAGTCAAATAACACATGTTTTACATAACACATGTTTATATCACGAGATATCACATCAGATACATAACACATGTTTATATCACGAGATATCACATCAGATAAATAACACATGTTTTATATCACAAGACTTTTCTACACACATGTTTTATATCACAAGACTTTTCTACACACATGTTTTATATCATGAGATTTCTCTACAGTTACAAAACACATGTTTTATCCAACGATATATCACTACAGGCACATTACACATGTTTTATATCACGAGATTTCTCTAGTGAAGTCACTTGTCTATAACACATGTTATATATCACAAGATACCTCTACAGCCACATAACACATGTTTAATATGACAGGATATAACTTATTGAAGTCACTTGTCTATAACACATGTTATATATCACAAGATACATCTACAGTCACATAATACATGTTTTATATGAAAAGATATCACTACAGTTAACACATGTTTTATATAACGATATATCAATACAGTCACATTACACATGTTTTATATCACAAGACTTTTCTACACACATGTTTTATATAACGATATATCAATACAGTCACATTACACATGTTTTAAATGACAATATATCACTACAGTCACATTACACATGTTTTATATAACGATATATCAATACAGTCACATTACACATGTTTTATATCACAAGACTTTTCTACACACATGTTTTATATCACGATATATCACTACAGGCACATTACACATGTTTTATATCACAAGACTTTTCTACACACATGTTTTATATCACAAGACTTTTCTACACACATGTTTTATATCACGAGATATCACATCAGATACATAACACATGTTTATATCACGAGATATCACATCAGATACATAACACATGTTTATATCACGAGATTTCTCTACAGTCACACATAAAAGATATCTCTACAGACACATAACACATGTTTATATCACGAGATTTCTCTACAGTTACAAAACACATGTTTTATATCATGAGATTTCTCTACAGTTACAAAACACATGTTTTATATCACAAGACTTTTCTACACACATGTTTTATATAACGATATATCATTACAGTCACATAACACGTGTTTTATATGACAAGACATCACTGTCGTCACACAGAACATGTTTTATATGAAAAGATATCACTACAGTTAACACATGTTTTAAATGACAATATATCACTACAGTCACATTACAAATGTTTTAAATGACAAGATATTACTACAGTCACATAATACGTGTTTTATATCACGATATATCACTACAGGCACATTACACATGTTTTATATCACAAGACTTTTCTACACACATGTTTTATATTACGATATATCACTACAGGCACATTACACATGTTTTATATCACAAGACTTTTCTACACACATGTTTTATATAACGATATATCAATACAGTCACATTACACATGTTTTATATAACGATATATCAATACAGTCACATTACACATGTTTTATATCATGAGATTTCTCTACAGTCACACATAAAAGATATCTCTACAGTCACTTAACACATGTTTTATATTACAGGATATAACTGTCGTCACACAGAACATGTTTTATATGAAAAGATATCACTACAGTTAACACATGTTTTAAATGACAATATATCACTACAGTCAAATAACACATGTTTTATATCATGAGATTTCTCTACAGTTACAAAACACATGTTTTATATCATGAGATTTCTCTACAGTCACACATAAAAGATATCTCTACAGTCACATAACACATGTTTTAAATGACAAGTTATCTCTACAGTCACATAACACATGTTTTATTTCACGAGATTTCTTTACAGTCACATAACACATGTTTTATATCACGATATATCACTACAGTCACATAACACATGTTTTATATCACAGGATATCACATCAGATACATAACACATGTTTTATATCACGATATTTCTCTACAGTTACAAAACACATGTTTTATATAACGATATATCAATACAGTCACATTACACATGTTTTATATGACAAGATATCACTACAGTCACATAACACATGTTTTATATGACAAGATATCTCTACAGTCATATAACACATGTTTTGTATCACAAGATATCACTACAGTCACATAACACATGTTTTATATCACAAGACTTTTCTACAGTCACACATAACACATGTTTTATATCACGATATATCAATACAGTCACATTACACATGTTTTAACTGACAAGATATCACTACAGTCACATACCACATGTTTTATATCACAAGACTTTTCTACAGTCACACATAACACATGTTTTATATCACAAAATATCACATCAGATACATAACACATGTTTTTTATCATGAGATTTCTCTACAGTTACAAAATACATGTTTTATATTACGATATATCACTACAGTCACATAATACGTGTTTTATATCACGAGATATCACATCAGATACATAACACATGTTTTATATCACAAGACTTTTATAAAGTCACACATAACACATGTTTTATATCACAAGACTTTTATAAAGTCACACATAACACATGTTTTATATCACAAGACTTTTATAAAGTCACACATAACACATGTTTTATATCCCGAGATATCTCAAAGTCACATAACACATGTTTTATATCACGAGATTTCCCTACAGTCACACATAACACATGTCTTATATCCCGAGATATCTCCAAGTCACATAGCACATGTTTTATATGACAAGATATCACTACAGTCGCATAACACATGTTTTATATGACAGGATATAACTGTCGTCACACAGCACATGTTTTATATGACAAGATATCACTACAGTCGCATAACACATGTTTTATATGACAAGATATCACTACAGTCGCATAACACATGTTTTATATGACAGGATATAACTGTCGTCACACAGCACATGTTTTATATGACAAGATATCACTACAGTCACATAACACATGTTTCATATCACGAGATTTTTCTACAGTCACACATAACACATGTTTTATATCACGAGATTTCTCTACAGTCACACATAACACATGTTTATATCACGAGATTTCTCTACAGTCACATAATAACACATGTTTTATACCACGAGATTTCTCTAGTCACATATATAATACATGTTTTATATCACAAGATTTCTCTAGTCCAGTTACATCTTATTATACTGACACCATTTGTCTAGTGTTGTTTTGACATTATAAAGGGTGTTCAGGATTCATGAAGGAAGACATACAAATTAATTGGTTAGAAAAAGGAAATGAAATCTTTATTTATGTTTGTAGTAAGACTTTTGTGCTTGGTGAGCTATCATAGTTTATAAATGTTTTTTTGGTGTTTAGTTTTCACAGGTCACAGTGAAAAAGATACAGAACAGTTGAGAGAGTCACTAGTTCGGAAAAGGTTATGTGTTTTCTTTATTTTCCAGATATTTTTCGGATGAATTTTTCCAAAACTTACAAAAGTGTCTTGGCTCTAGAAGTTTTCTGACCTGTAATGGTTTGCTTAGCACTTTAAATCTGTTTGTTTTTTTAATTTCACATATTTTTGGGGGGTTAAATTTCTTGAAACTAGCCAAGGTATCAAACTCTTCAAGTTTCCTTACCTGTAATGGTTGATGTAATACGAAGTACTACGGAAATATGATCTGTTCAGACAACATTATCACAAACATTGGAAATCTCAAAATCCTCAAGTTATCATTTATTGGAACAATACTGACATAACAATGAAAGATTCTAGTACAACATCATTGTTTAAGCTGTGGAAAACCATCAAGATGTTTACTGGTGATCAAAAATGACCCAAGGAAACAATAGTTTTTTACAATAATTTACTGATCTTCAGCATAAAATGATTCCCTTGAGACACCAGTGCATTAAGATTGACACTATAACCAGTTAGCCCCATATGGTACATATACACCTACCTTACTTGTGTGCCAATCAATCTTCATTGTGGTAAAAGAAAGCTTGATTTTGTAAAGTGTCCAACAATTTGGAATCAAAACAATAAATAAATTTCCATGCTAAAGGTATTTTGCTGACATGGGAGAAAAACCCCAGTTGAAAATAAATTTCCAACGGTACCAGCATGGTGAAATGTATTTGGAGAGGAGCAGAGCTAGAGAGCTGTTCCCCATTACTGTAGTGCTAGTAGATGATGGGCCTGCCTACCAATAGATAAATGATATAGAGGATGTTGGTGTTGATGTGCCTGCTGTAAAGGTATACACAGTAGTACTTGACCCAACTTTACACACGGCTACACACCTACCATTACCCGCCTACACCTGCTGCCTACGGTACCTGTGCTAACAGAAGTCAGCCTTGTCGACTCCTGAAGCATTGGAGCGTTTTCCTTGTCAGCGAAACTCTGATGTTATCTCGTCTCCTGCTCCAAACACCAATATCCATTTCCCATTGTGCACATGTAAGACTTGGTGAATACTACAGCTTGCTATAGACTTTAACTCACTTAAACGAACCATTTCAAGCCTGATGATGAAGTTAATTTTAGTTTGCTGATAATTATTATGAGGAAAACATAGTTGGTATCCAAATTTTTTAAATGAAAAGACTACAAAGAATATCTCTTCCTCCTTACAACGTATACCTTCATTATTTCCTCTGAGCAATTAATCCATGTGTTAACAACTAGGCCAGGCATTTTTCAGGTCTAATCATAATAAACTCCTCCAGGCCATGTAGTTCTGGTGCCTTACATGGTGACGCAAGTTAACTTCATTATAACTGAGTATTGGGCTGTAATCTCTCACTATAACGGCTGTAAGACAGTCTTCAAGACTTACAGAATAATAAACCTTTAGTTAATTGATTAAGCGAGATATCTTGCTTTTACAGCAGGAAACCTGAACAACCTTGGCAGGATAGAACAGCAAGGTTAAAGGACCCATATCCTACTGCAGAGAAAACACTACAAAACTCCATAGTAGGTTTTTGTACATATAATAAACCCCCCTCTAAGTTACTTACATTTTGGATGAAACCGTATGTTGACTGGGCATGAGTTCCTTTGTTGATCAAATAGCATAGTTAATTTGTAATGATCAGAGGACCAGCCGGGGTTCCAATCCTTGTCTGGCCCTAATGATCAGAGGACCAGCAAAGGTTCCAATCCTTGTCTGTCAGTAAACATATTCCATCAGTACTGACACAGTATACATATTCCATCAGTAGTGACACAGTATAAATATTCCATCAGAACTGACACAGTATACACATTACATCAGTGCTGACACAGTATACATATTCAATCAGTAGTGACACAGTATAAATATTCCATCAGAACTGACACAGTATACACATTCCATCAGTAGTGACACAGTATAAATATTCCATCAGTACTGACACAGTATACACATTCCATCAGTGCTGACACAGTATACATATTCCATCAGTACTGAAACAGTAAACACATTCCATCAATACTGACACAGTATACACATTTCATCAATACTGACACAGTATACACATTCCATCAGTAGTGACACAGTATACATATTCCATCAGTAGTGACACAGTATACACATTCCATCAGGAGTGGCACAGTATACACATTCCATCAGTACTGACACAGTATACACATTCCATCAATACTGACACAGTATACACATTCCATCAGTA
>NW_018479937.1:0-9519 GCF_002113885.1 Mizuhopecten yessoensis | reverse complement strand
ATATGTACAGAGTGTAATACAGTAATCATATGTACAGAGTGTAATACAGTAATTATATGTACAGAGTGTAATACAGTAATCATATGGACAGAGTGTAATACAGTAATAATATGTACAGAGTGTAATACAGTAATCATATGTACAGAGTGTAATACAGTAATTATATGTACAGAGTGTAAGACAGTAATTATATGTACAGAGTGTAATACAGTAGTTATATGCATAGAGTGTAATACAGCAATTAGATATACATAGTGTAATACAGTAATTATATGTACAGAATGTAATACATTAATTAGATGTACACAGTGTAATACAGTAATTATATGTACATCATTCTAGAAACTTGACACACATAAATCTACTGTACTGCCCTGTACTGACCTCTCTAACCCCACATCTGTCCCACTCTAACTCCACCGCTAACCCACTCTAACTCCACTGCTACCCCAATTTAACTCCACCCCTACGCCACTCTAACCCCACTCCTAACCCACTTTAACCCATCCCCTACCCCACTCTAACCCCACCCCTATCCTTGACTTTAACCCCACCCCTACCCCACTCTAACCCACTCTAACTCCACCCCTAGCCCACTCTAACTCCGCCCCTACCCCACATTTACCCATCACCTTCCCCACTCTAACTCCTCCCTAACCCACTCTACCTCCACCGCTAACCCCCTCTAACTCCACCCCTAGCCCACTCTAACTCCACCCCCAACCCACTTTAACCCATCCCCTCCCCCACTCTGTAGAGTCATCCCCTCCCCCATTCTAACTCATCCCCTCCCCCACTCTAACCCATTCCCTACCCCACTCTAACCCACTCTAACTCGTCGCTAACCCCCCCCAACCCCCCCCCCACCCCCTCTTTACTTCCTCGCTAACCCTCTCTAACTCCACCCCAACCCCCCCCCCACCCCCTCTTTACTTCCTCGCTAACCCTCTCTAACTCCACCCCAACCCCCCCCCCACCCCCTCTTTACTTCCTCGCTAACCCTCTCTAACTCCACCCCTAGCCCACTCTAACTCCGCCCCTAACCCACTCTCACTCCTCGCTAACCCACTCTACCTCCACCGCTAACCCACTCTCACTCCTCGCTAACCCACCCTAACTCCACCCCTAACCCACTCCAACTCCACCCCTAACCCCCTCTAACTCCACCCCTAACCCACTCCAACTCCACCCCTAACCCGCTCTAACTCCCCCCCTCCCCCTCTCTACCCCCATCCCCTACCCCCCCCCAACCCATCCCCTAAACCACTCTAACTCCTCGCCAACCCACTCTAACTCCACCCCTATCCCACTCTAACTCCCCCGCTACCCCACTCTAACCAATCCCCTAACCCACTATAACTCCTCGCTAACCCACTCTAAACACACCCCTACCCCACTTTTCCTCATCTCCTACCCCCCTCTAACTCCCCCCCTAACCCCCTTTAACTCCACCCCTACGCCACTTTAACTCATCCCCTGCCCCCCTCTTACTCCCCCCCTACCACACTCTAATTCCACCCCTACCCCAGTCTAACCCCATCCCCCACCCCCCTCTAACCCCACCCCTCCCCCCCTCTACCCCCACCCCTACCCCACCCTAACCCCACCCCTCCCCCACTCTACCCCCACCCCCTCCCCCCCTCTAACCCCCCCCCTCCCCCCCCCTACCCCCCCCCAACCCATCCCCTAAACCACTCTAACTCCTCCCTAACCCACTCTAACCCCTCCCCTAACCCACTCCAACTCCACCCCTAACCCACCTTAACCCATCCCCTACCCCCCCCCCTACCCCCCCCCAACCCATCCCCTAAACCACTCTAACTCCTCGCCAACCCACTCTAACTCGTCGCTAACCCCCCCCAACCCCCTCTAACTCCTCGCTCACCCACTCTAACTCCTCGCCAACCCACTCTAACTCATCACTCTAACTCCACCTAACCCACTTTAACCCCACCCCTCCCCCACTTTTACTCATCTCCTACCCCCCTCTAACTCCCCCCCTAACCCACCCCCCAACCCACTCCAACTCCACCCCTAACCCGCTCTAACTCCCCCCCTAACCCCCTTTAACTCCACCCCTACGCCACTCTAACCCCCCCCCTAACCCACCCCCCAACCCACTCCAACTCCACCCCTAACCCACTCTAACTCCACCCCTACCCCACTCTAACCCCATCCCCTACCCCACTCTAACCCATCCCCTAACCCACTCTAACTCCTCGCTAACCCACTCTAACTCCACCCCTACCCCACTTTTACTCATCTCCTACCCCACTCTAACTCATCCCCTACCCCACTCTAACTCCACCGCTAACCCACTCTAACTCCACGGCTAAACCACTCTAACTCCATCCCTACCCCACTTTAACTCATCCCCTATCCCACTCTGTAGAGTCATCCCCTACCCCACTCTAACTCATCCCTTACCCCCCTCTAACTCCACCCCTAACCCACTCTAACCCCCCCCCTACCCCACTTTAACTCATCTCCTACCCCACTCTAACTCATCCCCCACCCCACTCTAACTCCACCGCTAACCCACTCGAACTCCACGGCTAAACCACTCTAACTCCATCCCTCCCCCACTTTAACTCATCCCCTACCCCACTCTAACTCATCCTCTACCCCACTCTAACTCATCCCTTACCCCCCTCTAACTCCACCACTAACCCACTCTAACTCCTACCCTACCCCACTTTAACTCATCCCCTACCCCCCCCCCTACCCCACTCTAACTCCACCCCTAACCCATTCTAACTCCACCCCTACCCCACTTTAACCCATCCCCTCCCCCACTCTAACTCATCCCCTCCCCCACTCTAACTCCACCGCTAACCCACTCTAACTCCCCCCCTCCCCCACTCTAACCCACTCTAACTCCACCCCTGCCCCACTTTAACTCATCCCCTACCCCACTCTGTAGACTCATCCCCTACCCCACTCTAACTCATCCTCTACCCCACTCTAACTCATCCCTTACCCCCCTCTAACTCCACCACTAACCCACTCTATCTCCTACCCTACCCCACTTTAACTCATCCCCTACCCCCACCCCTACCTCACTCTAACTCCCCCCCTAACCCACTCTAACTCCGCCCCTACCCCACTTTAACTCATCCCCTAGCCCCACCCCTACCTCACTCTAACTCCACCCCTACCCCACTCTAACCCCATCCCCTACCCCACTCTAACCCATCCCCTACCCCCCCCCCCACCTCCCCCTAACTCCACCCCTCCCCCACTCTAACCCACTCTAACTCCACCCCTGCCCCACTTTAACTCATCCCCTACCCCACTCTAACTCCACCGCTAACCCACTCGAACTCCACGGCTAAACCACTCTAACTCCATCCCTACCCCACTTTAACTCATCCCCTACCCCCCCCCCTACCTCCCTCTAACTCCACCCCCAAACCACTCTAACTCCACCCCTACCCCACTCTAACCCCATCCCCTACCCCACTCTAACCCATCCCCTAACCCACTCTAACTCCTCGCTAACCCACTCTAACTCCACCCCTACCCCACTCTAACCCACTCTAACTCCACCCCTACCCCACTTTAACTCATCCCCTACCCCACTCTGTAGAGTCATCCCCTACCCCACTCTAACTCATCCCCTCCCCCCCTCTAACTCCACCGCTAACCCACTCTAACTCCACCCCTACCCCACTCTAACCCATCCCCTACCCCACTCTAACTCATCCCCTACCCCATTCTAACTCATCCCCTACCCCATTCTAACTCATCCCCTACCCCACTCTAACTCCACCGCTAACCCACTCTCAAGCCACGGCTAAACCACTCTAACTCCATCCCTACTCCACTTTAACTCATCCCCTATCCCGCTCTGTAGAGTCATCCCCTACCCCACTCTAACTCATACCCCACCCCATTCTAACTCATCCCCTCCCCCACTCTAACTCATCCCCTCCCCCACTCTAACTCATCCCCTCCCCCACTCTAACTCATCCCCTCCCCCATTCTAACTCACCCCCTACCCCATTCTAACTCATCCCCTCCCCCATTCTAACTCACCCCCTACCCCCCTCTACCTCCCCCGCTAACCCACTCTAACTCCACCCCTCCCCCACTCTAACCCATCCCCTACCCCACTCTAACTCATCCCCTACCCCCCTCTAGCTCATCCCCTACCCCACTCTAACTCATCCCCCACCCCATTCTAACTCATCCCCTCCCCCACTCTAACTCCACCGCTAACCCACTCTAACCCCCTACCCCACTCTAACTCCACCCCTACCCCACTCTAACCCCACCCCTACCCTACTCTAACCCTACCCCACTCCAACCCATCCCCTGCCCCACTTTAACCCCACCCCTGCCCCACTCTTACCCCACCCCTACCCCACTCTAACACCACTCATACATGCATATGCTGATATAGCTATCACAACAGGTCAGCTATGATTCAAGGGAGGCAACTCTTCTATTACTATAAAACCAAGAGCATTTCAGCAGTAGGTTTACATGTATTGTTCAGTATCAGGATGAACACATCTAGTAGTGTGATAAGACTTTATATTATATTCTGTTTTGTGTTGCAAACAAACTGCTTATCCAAAAAATGTATTCCTGAAAATATTTTTTTCACATTAATAATTTAGTTGTATTTTCTGATTTATTTCTTAAAACAAAAATCTAATTTCCAACTCATAATATTTTCTTTGTTTACCAGGAAAGACTTGGCCTTACAATTTGGCCTAGAAAATAAATGCACTCTAAAGCCAGCGTGGTCAATGGTCTAGAAATGGAGTACGAGGTTATCTCTCCTTGTTCACTGATTTTTCCAGAAACATGATCAATAAATTCTGAAAATGTATCACATGGAATATTCTTTAAGGTAAACATTACTAAAAAATTGAAATACATTACATGACATCACTTAACATTATCAGTAATGTTTTGTTTTAAATGGTGTTTTTTTTGTAATTCATTATCTACAGATCCTGATGAAGCCTCACCTTTAGATGCGAAACTAGTCGGCCAAATAAACTTAAATACCCACTTAATTGGTGACGCTTGAGTATGTTGTAATACTACTTTATATTGTCTGAAGATGTTACAAAGTAGTTTATAGAAAAACAGTGCAAACAACAATAGAAACAATGTAATATATTTCCACAAAATAAACCCATGCCTGATAATAGGCCCCAATGGTTTTGGTGTTTATTTTGTGTAACATCCTATTAACAGCTAAGATCATTTTATGACGTGCCTCCATGCGTAATGTATGCATGTGTGTTTGTGTGCCGGAGCCAGGGTATGTTGGTGTATTTGACTCATTACAACAGTGCAGATCTGATGTCAACTTTAAAGACTCACTAAAATACCATGCCAAAGGCACCCAGCACAGCATTCCATCCGGTCACATTATACTGACAACGGGTCAACCAATTGTTGCGAATACCCTAAATGATGAAGGTTAAGCAGGGAAGAACAACTAACATTTTTAAGGACGTTTGTATGTCCCGGCCTGGGTACATTGCCTACCCTACTTGATCATGAGCATATTGTCAACACCAAGTGAGGTATTGCTAGGCAAGGTACTAGGAAATGGTAAAAATACACTTTAGCTGAAATACTAACAAAAGCTACTTTGTTGTCCTACAATAAGCCTGCTTCCTCCTTTAGGACAGAATTTATGTGCTGGGATTATTACAGGATAAAGACGGTAACTTGTAAAGTGGTACCCTTACCATTCTTAGTACCAATGGACCACAGGTACTCATTGTCTAGCTAGAAATTCAACAACAGTAGCAGACGTTAGGATCCCCATACCACTGCCAAACAAGATTATTATACCTTCTGTTAAAATCTCGTTATCTGATTGGTTGAGAAAGATGTGAACATTTTCAATGTTACTTGCTCGTTTTACAAAGATAAAGAAGACAGGGTGACATTCCAAAAAATATCACATGCGCCAAACGTATGCGTGCATGGTTTGTCCCAGTGCTAGGGTGTTATTCCAAAAATTGTTACATGCGCTAAACGTATGCGTGCACGGTTCGTCCCAGTGCCAGGGTGTTATCAAATCCCATTCATGGTTGGTTCATTCGACAACTGTTGAGATGAAGTCTTGGTTTATGTCAAATCAACACAAAAACCTTTAAAAATGGTGAAGTGGTGAAACACCTAAACATGACACTCGGTATAATAAAATAAAAATCACATTCATGAGAGGGCGATATTGCATATTTTCACCTCTCGGAAAGCATTGTTGACCTCGGCTTCGCCTCGGTCAACAATGCTTCCTTGGGGTGAAAATATGCAATATTGCCCTCTCATGAATGTGATATTTATATAGTACCACGGGGCGGAACAAATTATGCCCTTCGAATGCCATAGTGTTACATACTTTCTTACATTGAAATAAGATCTGCATCATTCTAAGAGTGGTTAGCTGGTATACTATAAAAAATGTAGGAGAAAATCTTCGGACAAAAAAATCAAATACTGAAATGAACAAAAGGCAATAAATTTTGCATAAATCGTCGAATCAAAATTCTTTTAAGGGAGACACAACTTCATATCATGATTATAAAGTATACCAAGTTTCAAAGAGATCGGTCGAAAAATGTAGGAGGAGATCTCCGGACAAAAATCAAATACTGAAATGAACAAAGGTAATAACTTTTGGAAAAATTGTCGAATCAAAATTCTTTTAAGGGAGACACAACTTCATATCATGATTATAATGTATACCATGTTTCAAAGAGATCGGTCGAAAAATGTAGGAGGAGATCTCCGGACAAAAATCAAATACTGAAATGAACAAAGGGCAATAACTTTTGCAAAAATCGTCGAATCAAAATTCTTTTAAGGGAGACACAACTTCATATCATGATTATGATGTATATTAAGTTTCAAATAGATTGGTCAAAAAATGAAGGAGGAGATTGCCGGACAAACAAATTTTACGCCGGACGGACAGACAATTCCATACCATAATACTAACGTCAAATTTGACGGTCGTATAAAAATGTAAAAACTATTGTTATGACAGAAAAGTAACAGTGACCAGTTATTTTTCTGGCATAAAAACAGTTTTCATGAATAATTTCTGAAATGAAAACCATACCTTACAGGACATTTATGAGAAATGATAAAGATGGAATAGACGAAATATAATTTACAATTATGTTTTGCTGGTAAAAACTCAGTGGGACTATACCAAGATTCGAACTCTGAACTTTAGAACAGAACAGTGGGACAGGGATCCTTAAGGGGAGGTCCCTGTAGAGGGAAACCACAGTACAGTGGGACAGGGATCCTTAAGGAAAGGTCACTGTAGAGGAAGACCACAGTACAGTGGGACAGGGATCCTTAAGGGGAGGTCACTGTAGAGGAAAACCACAGTACAGTGGGACAGGGATCCTTCAGGGGAGGTCACTGTAGAGGAAAACCACAGTACAGTGAGACAGGGATCCTTAAGGGAAGGTCACTGTAGAGGAAAACCACAGTACAGTGGGGATAGGGATCCTTAAGGGGAGGTCACTGTAGAGGAAAAGTACAGTGCAGTGGGACAGTGATCCTTAAGAGGACGTCCCTGTAGAGGAAAACCACAGTGTAGTGCGACAGGGATCCTTAAGAGGAGGTCCCTGTAGAGGAAAATCAAAATGTAGTGGGACAGGGATCCTTAAGGAAAGGTCACTGTAGAGGAAAACCACAGTGCAGTGGGACAGGGATCCTTAAGGAAAGGTCACTGTAGAGGAAAACCACAGTGTAGTGGGACAGGGATCCTTAAGAGGAGGTCCCTGTAGATGAAAACCGCAGTGCAGTGGGACAGAGATCCTTAAGGGGAGGTCCCTGTAGAGGAAAACCACAGTGTAGTTGGACAGGGATCCTTAAGGGAAGGTCACTGTAGAGGAAAACCACAGTACAGTGGGGATAGGGATCCTTAAGGGGAGGTCACTGTAGAGGAAACCACAGTGCAGTGGGACAGGGATCCTTAAGGTGAGGTCACTGTAGAGGAAACCACAGTGCAGTGGGACAGGGATCCTTAAGGTGAGGTCACTGTAGAGGAAACCACAGTGCAGTGGGACAGGGATCCTTAAGGTGAGGTCACTGTAGAGGAAACCACAGTGCAGTGGGACAGGGATCCTTAAGGAAAGGTAACTGTAGAGGAAAACCAGAGTGCAGTGGGACAGGGATCCTTAGGGAGAGGTCACTGTAGAGGAAAACGACAGTGCAGTGGGACAGAGATCCTTAAGGGAAGGTCCCTGTAGAGGAAAACCACAGTGTAGTTGGACAGGGATCCTTAGGGAGAGGTCACTGTAGAGGAAAACGACAGTGCCGTGGGACAGAGATCCTTAAGGGGTTGTCACTGCAGAGGAAAACCACAGTGCAAAACCACAGTGCAGTGAGACAGAGATCCTTAAGGGGTTGTCACTGTAGAGGAAAACAACAGTGCAGTGTGACAGAGATCCTTAAGGGGTTGTCACTGTAGAGGAAAACCACAGTGCAGTGGGACAGGGATCTTTAAGAGGAGGTCACTGCAGAGGAACACCACAGTGCAGTGCGACAGGGATCCTTAAGAGGAGGTCCCTGTAGAGGAAAACCATTGTGCAGTGGGACAGGGATCCTTAAGGGGAGGTCACTGTATAGGAAAATCAAAATGTAGTGGGACAGGGATCCTTAAGGAAAGGGCACTGTAGAGGAACACCACAGTGCAGTGGGACAGGGATCCTTTAAGGTGAGGTCACTGTAGAGGAAACCACAGTGCAGTGGGACAGGGATCCTTAAGGAAAGGTCACTGTAGAGGAAAACCACAGTGCAGTGGGACAGGGATCCTTAGGGAGAGGTCACTGTAGAGGAAAACGACAGTGCAGTGGGACAGAGAACCTTAAGGGGAGGTCCCTGTAGAGGAAAACCACAGTGTAGTTGGACAGGGATCCTTAAGGGGAGGTCACTGTAGAAGAAAACCACAGTGCAGTGGGACAGAGATCCTTAAGAGGTTGTCACTGTAGAGGAAAACCACAGTGCAGTGGGACAGGGATCCTTAAGAGGAGGTCACTGTAGAGGAAAACCACAGTGCAGTGGGACAGAGATCCTTAAGGATAGGTAACTGTAGAGGAAGAGGAAAACCACAGTGCAGTGGGACAGGGATCCTTAAGAGGAGGTCGAGGAAAATCAAAATGTAGTGGGACAGGGATCCTTAAGGAAAGGTCACTGTAGAGGAAAACATCAGTGTAGTGGGACAGGGATCCTAAAGTGGAGGTTACTGTAAAGGAAAACAACTGTGCAGTGGGACAGGGATCCTTAAGGGGGGTCACTGTAGAGGAAAACTACAGTGTAGTAGGACAGGGATCCTTAAGGGGGTGTCACTGTAGAGGAAAACCACAGTGTAGTTGGACAGGGATCCTTAAGGGAAGGTCACTGTAGAGGAAAACCACAGTGCAGTGGGACAGGGATCCTTAAGGGAGGGTCACTGTAGAGGAAAATCACAGTGTAGTCGGACAGGGATCCTTAAGAGGAGGTCCCTGTAGATGAAAACCACAG
>NW_018479936.1:95853-150134 GCF_002113885.1 Mizuhopecten yessoensis | reverse complement strand
TCACCTGATGTGTATCCCTACATCGGCAACGGTAAACCGGTCAGCTACATCCGCGTATAAACATTAATTTTATATGGTCTAAAAATGCAATCTTTAGGTATAAAAACAAAAATGCAAAACATTAATTTTCACCTGATGTGTATCCCTACATCGGCAACGGTAAACCGGTCAGCCACATCCGCGTTATATGCAACTTCTCAAAAATGCAAAATAGGTCTTAAAATGCAATCTTTAGGTATAAAAACGAAAAATGCAAAGCATTAATTTTCACCTGATGTGTATCCCTACATCGGCAACGGTAAACCGGTCAGCCACATCCGCGTATAAAAATAATTCTAAATAAAATCTGAACTACATCGTAATTGAATTAACTTTGTATTTAATTATTTAAATTAATGTTTAAAAAAAACAATTATTTTATATGCAACTTCTCAACAATGCAAAACAGTTCTAAAAATGTAATTTGAAATTAAAACCATAAAAATAGGTTTTTAAACATCAGTTTTATCTTAAAAATGCAAAACAGGCAGTAAAATGCAATCTAAAAGTATATAAACATAAAAATGTATCATTTTAAACATTAATTTTATATGCAACTTCTCAAAAATGCAAAACAGGTCAAAAAATGCAATCTTTAGGTATAAAAACAAAAAATGCTAAACATTAATTTTCACCTGATGTGTATCCCTACATCGGCAACGGTAAACGGGTCAGCCACACCAGCTTACAATTCCCTGTCAAAAAATCAAAAGAATCAAATGAAAATAAAATAACAGACATTTCGTCAGTACAATTAAAGCACACGGCAAAAAGCCATTGTTTAGTAAATAACCACGCTGTGTCATATACTTCAATAATGTCTCAGATAAACAGCAATCGTGGATACTGAGTTTGCGATGTTGTATACTTATAAAAAGATGGAAAGTTTAAAACGATAGAAATTAAACGATGAAACACTACAGCCGAATAGGGAATTATCGTGAACATTGTTCATAACATCTCTGTCACGAGGATAGAGCAAGGACCTTATCCACTGCACGTCCGGTCATGACGTATATTACTGTAAAACTTACAACATGAAATGAATAAACATTATACTTGCAACAATATGCCACAAAAAGAATAGTATCTTTATATTGATAATGAAGAGCAAATAACTTAAATTACTTATACAATTTGTCACATGGCTGCTATCGGACTGATCACAGATTACAATATTTTCAAGATTTTTTTAACCTTATTCTACAGATCTTACGGAACTTTTAATCTACAGAGGTATTGCGTTATTAGCAGCGCCGTCCAAAGTCTATTGTGATATTATTAATACTAGAGTTAGTTGGTGACTCTACGGGCCAAATGTTGAATCTAAATCTAAAATATTGTTGAATCAGAAGGGAAGGTAGATAGAAACCCCCAAATTATCAATTGTTTACTTGCAATCAGTGACGCTAATTATACACCTTTTACCTACTTCTGACGATGTGAAATAGGATAGAAAAAATCTTTATTATCTTTATTATTCTTGATTATATTTTAGTGCTTAACCTGAAATGTCGTTAGTGTTCTAAATTAATTAAGTTTTGATTAACCATTTTGGCACATGCGAACGTTAGGTGTACGTTACTGTTGTCTCCCCTGTACAGAACGTTAGTGTTGTCTCCCCTGTACAGTGAGTAACTGTTGTCTCCCCTGTACAGAACGTTAGGTGTACGTTACTGTTGTCTCCCCTGTACAGAACGTTAGTGTTGTCTCCCCTGTACAGTGAGTTACTGTTGTCTCCCCTGTACAGAACGTTAGGTGTACGTTAGTGTTGTCTCCCCTGTACAGAACGTTAGTGTTGTCTCCCCTGTACAGAACGTTAGTGTTGTCTCCCCTGTACAGAACGTTAGTGTTGTCTCCCCTGTACAGAACGTTAGTGTTGTCTCCCCTGTACAGAACGTTAGTGTTGTCTCCCCTGTACAGAACGTTAGTGTTGTCTCCCCTGTACAGAACGTTAGTGTTGTCTCCCCTGTACAGAACGTTAGTGTTGTCTCCCCTGTACAGAACGTTAGTGTTGTCTCCCCTGTACAGAACGTTAGTGTTGTCTCCCCTGTACAGAACGTTAGTGTTGTCTCCCCTGTACAGAACGTTAGTGTTGTCTCCCCTGTACAGAACGTTAGTGTTGTCTCCCCTGTACAGAACGTTAGTGTTGTCTCCCCTGTACAGAACGTTAGTGTTGTCTCCCCTGTACAGTGAGTTACTGTTGTCTCCCCTGTACAGAACGTTAGGTGTACGTTAGTGTTGTCTCCCCTGTACAGAACGTTAGTGGTGTCTCCCCTGTACAGAACGTTAGTGTTGTCTCCCCTGTACAGAACGTTAGTGTTGTCTCCCCTGTACAGAACGTTAGTGTTGTCTCCCCTGTACAGAACGTTAGTGTTGTCTCCCCTGTACAGAACGTTAGTGTTGTCTCCCCTGTACAGAACGTTAGTGTTGTCTCCCCTGTACAGAACGTTAGTGTTGTCTCCCCTGTACAGAACGTTAGTGTTGTCTCCCCTGTACAGAACGTTAGTGTTGTCTCCCCTGTACAGAACGTTAGTGTTGTCTCCCCTGTACAGAACGTTAGTGTTGTCTCCCCTGTACAGAACGTTAGTGTTGTCTCCCCTGTACAGAACGTTAGTGTTGTCTCCCCTGTACAGAACGTTAGTGTTGTCTCCCCTGTACAGAACGTTAGTGTTGTCTCCCCTGTACAGAACGTTAGTGTTGTCTCCCCTGTACAGAACGTTAGTGTTGTCTCCCCTGTACAGAACGTTAGTGTTGTCTCCCCTGTACAGAACGTTAGTGGTGTCTCCCCTGTACAGAACGTTAGTGGGGTCTCCCCTGTACAGTGAGTTACTGTTGTCTCCCCTGTACAGAACGTTAGTGTTGTCTCCCCTGTACAGAACGTTAGTGTTGTCTCCCCTGTACAGTGAGTTACTGTTGTCTCCCCTGTACAGAACGTTAGTTGTACGTTACTGTTGTCTCCCCTGTACAGAACGTTAGTGGTGTCTCCCCTGTACAGAACGTTAGTGTTGTCTCCCATGTACAGTGAGTTACTGTTGTCTCCCCTGTACAGAACGTTAGTAGTGTCTCCCAAGTACAGAACGTTAGTGTTGTCTCCCCTGTACAGAACGTTACTGTTGTCTCCCCTGTACAGAACGTTAGTGTTGTCTTCCCTGTACAGAACGTTAGTGGTGTCTCCCAAGTACAGAACGTTAGGGGTGTCTCCCCTGTCCAGATCGTTAGTGGTGTCTCCCCTGAACTGTTGTCTCCCCTGTACAGAACGTTAGGTGTACGTTAGTTTTGTCTCCCCTGTACAGAACGTTACTGTTGTCTCCCCTGTACAGAACGTTAGTGGTGTCTCCCCTGTACAGAACGTTAGTGGTGTCTCCCAAGTACAGAACGTTAGTGGTGTCTCCCCTGTCCAGATCGTTAGTGGTGTCTCCCCTGTACAGTGAGTTACTGTTGTCTCCCCTGTACAGTGAGTTACTGTTGTCTCCCCTGTACAGAACGTTACTGTTGTCTGGCCTCAGACCACAATTAATTCTACTATATGGTATACCAAAGGAAATAAATTATTAAAATATTTTAAAACTTTGCAAAGGGCCTGGTTCCTATTTCATATTGTAGATCTATTAAAACTGAACGTATAGTGAGCTGGAAAGTACCTCATGGCAGGCATTTAAGAAAGATAATTTAATTTGAATGTCACTACCCTGCATGTAAAGGGGAAAATACTAAAAATCACAAAATAACACTGAGCAAGCCTCATCACTCATTGTGTCCTGCTGCCAAGACAAACTTGGAAACTGTGTCAAATAAAATTTAATCACTAGAATAGATACTGTTGAACAATTCTATGTAAAAAAAAACTGTACATATCTCTCATAATTCAGACAGGAAAAGTTATTTAGTAACCCACCTGAAATGTCCTTATGCACTACATTCGTGTACAACGACCCAAAAGTGTTATCGTGGTCTGAGGCCGTCTCCCCTGTACAGTAAGTTACTGTTATCTCCCCTTCCCAGTGCTATTAAGCGCCGCCCAGAAAATTCTCAGTCTGTCGCTCGACCCCACAGGCAATGGTCCTGACAATAAGCTTGTCCTATCACGGAATTAGATTAGTTATCTAAGTCCGAGGCAAGTAACTAAATGAATCTTAAATATTGTTGAATCAGAAGGTTCACAGAAAACCCTAACACCTTTATGACCATTTATATTTCCTCCATCACAGATTCCTGTCAATATGTATACTGCATATCTTGTTATTTTTCTACATAGTATTCCAGTTTACAATAAATAAAACAACTATTTGGATTGTGACCCACGTAAGGAGGAGTTATCTTTCTTTGTATTCAGCTCTTCAACCATTACACTGCCTTGTCCTTGCAACACAGGCACTCATTAAATCTGTGTTCATGCTTTAAGTCGGCTACAGTGTTTCAATTCTGTTATTATTCAGGACAAACAGGACCTCTTAAAGATCTTATTTTATTTATTTTTTGTTGGTATCCAGCTTGTAGTTGATAACCATTTCCATGTGTAGTGCTAAAGAACTTCACTTGTCAAACTAAAAGAAATATATATTTATGAGAACATAACTTGAGTTTGAGTATGACATTGCTTTTATATGAACAATGAAATGAGTGGTCTTAGATTAAAAATGTCAACTGTGGCATATTCCCACCTTGAGAAAGGAGACTTACTGTCTTTCTCCTGAATAGTAAGTCCTTCCCGCATTCGTATATTTTTTTAAACTTGAGTTGTAAGACAAGAGATCCCAGAGAGATCTTGGCACCCACCATTGTACCATCTTCATTAGTTCTTTGTCAGTTCGATATTTTCTCTTCTTTTCTCTTATCTGTTTGATCGAGTAATGTTAATAGTAAATGCACCTTGAGGTAAGTTTTGATCTAAACTTAATACTGCTGTGTATAAAAGACAACCTTAAAAATGAGTTTGTCATTTCACATATTTACTAGAACAGTACTAAATGAGAAAGAAATAGAAACGATCATTGCAATATGAGAAAGATCTGTCTCGTTCTACTGTTAGCCATTTTGTTCATGATCAGTCACAAAATATAACATGCACAACGAGAGATCAAGGGGAACCTACCTATCAAATTTGAGAAAGATCCCTCAAGTTATTCCTGAGAAATAGAACTGACAAACCTTCAATGTCAAAAATCGAAGATGGCTGTCGGCAGGCCATTTTGTTTATCTGATCAGTTTCAAAAGTATACATGAACAATAAAGGATAGTGGGGAACCTCCATATAGAATTTGAGAAAGAACCTTCCAGTTCTTCCTGAGAAATAGCACTAACAAACCTTAACTGTCAAAATCAAAGCTTTGTTTATCTGATCAGTCTCATAAGAAAATATGCATAACTTCATACCAAGGGGAACCTATATATTTTTTTTAAGAAAGATCCCTGTGGTAACTTCCTGAGAAATAGCCATGACAAACCTTCACTATCAAAATCCAAGATGGCTGCCTGTCGGCCATGTTGTTTATCCGATCAGTTTCAACAGTTGTCCAGCACAACGACGGACCAATGGGAACCTACATATAAAATTTGAGAAACATCCCTCAGGTACTTCTTGAGAAATAGCGATAACAAAAAATGTTTAAGGACGGACCATGGTCCACGGATGCAGGGCGATTTGAATAGCCCACCATCAGATGATGGTGGGCTAAAATCCAGATACAAATGGCCACTATGGCAGCCATCTTGAAAGAAGAATTGATAATCATACCCAGTCTCGGAATGGTTGGTGTCAATGGACTATATTTTTTCCCCGCAACATTTGGCATGGGTCTTCTGCAGTGTTTGTATACAACATTGGGTCTTCTGCAGTGTTTGTATACAACATTGGGTCTTCTGCAGTATTTGTATATAACATTGGGTCTTCTGCAGTGTTTGTTTATAACATTGGGTCTTCTGCAGTGTTTGTATACAACATTGGGTCTTCTGCAGTGTTTGATAACAACATTATTATTTTTTCCTAAATGCAAAAAAAGTTCAATTAAACAAAAGAACCAAAGCAGTTGCCATGTTGAACATAATCATGTTCAGTCCTTTTAAATGGATATTTCCATCAGTTCTTTCAGTCACTTTTATTCAAACACTTCTTCATATATTGTGTATGACCCTTTGTCTACTCTCATTAAAATTAAACCTCATTCAAAATTGGCTACCATAGCAACCATCCTGTAAATGCTGCTTTTGATTCTCCTCACAATTGAAAAGTCCTTTTTAAACATAATCTTCATCACTGTATTGTAATATTGAGAGAAGAAATCAAGAAAATCAGGCAAGGTCAATTTGTTAAAAGTTGGCATCATAAAATTAAAACAACAGACACAAGAATCACAACACAACAATTTTTCCACAGTGTATAAATTTTTATTTCAATAAAATAATTTCCTCGTATTATGAAATCTATCAGAGGAGCATAGAGTTACAGTAAGATGTCTTTCTGATGACAATGTGACTAACCATGACAACTATGGATGACAGTACAGGGGGCATCTCGAAATAGGTCTGTTCTAGGGGACATCTCAAAATAGGTTTTAGTGTTATATATCTACAGACAACTATCACAGTCAAAAATCTTCATAATTCTATCATAAATATAATAAATATTTCCTCAATTTTGTTTTGCTGAAGCCAAATCAAATTTATAAACTGTTTAAATTCAAGATCTACAATTGAAAATCATTTAATGCATTATACAGAATAATGGAAACCTTAACTTTGTCAATTTGCTGTAAATCAGTTTTTAACAAAATTCACATTAAGGATATATGCTACCTTATTTTTGTGACATGTATTTCTTTTCAGAAAAAAACCAAAACTTCCCTGACCTCATAAACCTTGTTTTTGTGAAAGGTTACTGTTCATCGGTTGATATCAAAGTTGGAAACTAAGGGAGTTAACTCTAACATAGTTCAGAGGTATCATGTGTAAGGTAGCATATCACTTTAAATGAAATATATGAAGATCAAATAAAGGATCTAAAGAAATTTACAGAATTCTAAATCAAATTTCACTTTTCTACAATAAACTACACAAGCTTCAAGGCATCCCCTGTACAGAGATATTATGATCATGTTAAGATTTAAATGAGAAAGTGTCGATGAATTAAAAAAAAAATGTACAAAAACACACATCACCATATTTTGTTTAGCTGAAAACATGAATACGTAAATACTATGAACAATTAAAGTCGCACTTTGTTAGAACTGGTGCTCGACTTTCAACGATATGTTTTCATACTTTAAATCATTTTGATTATAAATATCTAGAAAGCTTGGAAAAATATATCAACAAAGACATACAACCGTACATTCATGATAAACACACGACAAATTACACACACGAAAGCATGCCATGCTTTTTGAGATTAAAAAAAAAAAAAAAAATATGTTCGAAATAAAAATATATTGCTTTCCATATTCTTTTCATATAATTGAAATAAAAGTTTTGTATTTAATTATGAGTTATGTAGTTCTGGTATTGTAAATGTGTTTTCGTTAAAATGTTCATGAAATCTGATTTTGAAGTCTACCGTATATATTAAATAGCTCAACTGAATAATTCTGAAATACAATCATTTTTTCAAATGTAAGTCAGTAAAACACCTACTGTCAATAAAACAAACCACTAACAAGCCGCGTGGGCTGTATAATAATAATAATAATAAACAAACACAAATGACCAACATGAAACAGAAAATCAACTCAATGCTGACTGGGCGATATATTGTGATTTAAAAATAAAATAAAAACAATGTTGCACTATTAAAATCCATGTCACATCAATAGTTTATTTGTTACATAGATATGATCTTCATTACAAAAAAAACACCAGCAGTTTTTCTAAACAAAACTGGACATTATATCAAGCAAAGCATCTGCTTTAATCATTTTTCAAACCCAAATCTTTGAAAACAAATCCCAACCATGAAAAAATAATAATTCCAGATTTAAAATTGTTCTGTTGAATACTCTTGAATTTAAGATTTCTACCCCTTACCATAACATTGGGGGATATTCAATGTTTGAATTTAATATATACGTATCTGATCGAAGACTGCTTCAAAAATATTACATTTTCTACAGTTTGAACAGGTACAGGATATCTTAAGTCGGTTAAGATGCATGCATACATGTACAGATAAACAGATCATCTGGTTCAGTTTAGAGACACAAACACAAGACACCTAGACACACACATTCACAGGTACCTGGTTTTAAAACCTGACATATATTTAACAGACATTACAACGGGTCAAACGCCAGGTCTGCTGCTACTCCTGAACAGGTGTTAGACAAAATGCAACCAGCAAAATACTGTGGTATTTAGATTGTTACAGGTGTGTGCCTGTTGTATCCGACGGGGGCGAGAAATTAGCAAGTTTTTCAGATTATATACGTTATAAACAGACTGCTATTACTATGACAACTGTTAACTGTAAACACCAGAACACTTCAGAGACGTGATAATGTACAACACAAGGTCATATTACACACAAGGTCATATGTCATACCCAATATCAGGTCATATACACACAATGTCATATACATGACACGAGGTCATGTCATTAAGGTCATGTCAGATACAAGGTCATTTCAGACATCACAATGAAAACTGACTACTGACCTTGAAACCTTATCGTTACACTGACCAATCACAACGTCGATACTTACTGGTCATTTCTATATATAGAGGCTATCCTTGCCCCCAAACCTTACTTTATCATCCTACCCCTAAACTCCATTTCTTTTCCTGGATTTCTAAACTTCGATAAAAATATGCCTTACTGCCCCATGATAGGGACCAGAAAGAATCAAAATGATTTCTAAAAGCCTGTGTCAGAAATTGACCCATAGAAACATCTTAAATTCTAATATAAACAGAGCTTACAATCTGAATACAATAACACTAAGTCTGATTGGTCAATATATATCAAGAGCCATTTTACAATCTAAACCAAACATGAAATGTTTGCAATCTTGAATATTTATTAGAGACAACAAATATATTTTTCTTTTAATTAAAATGAAATGCGACACAAAGACCAATAATGTAACACAACCAACAAGCTGTATTTTGTATGTACAGCAGAAATCACATGACGTGTCCACCATTGTTACACAATTCCTCTATGTAATTAGTTTTCCGGAGCCGAGCTGATATAAATATAGACGGTTAAGCTATCACAGTATATCTACAACTACAGTGACAACTTTTTTACAATTCTGGATTTTTTTTCGAAAGAAATAGTTAAAAGCAATTCTAAACTTACGTTATTGAGTGTCGCATTTTAGGCTATTTTACAATATTCCGTGTGTGCTAATTTTGTATATCGCTAACTAGAGAAATACATGCTTCTACTAAGTTAACTCATTCACCTCTGAAATTTCATAATGAACTTTTCCAACCTTTGAATTGGAAGAGTTCAAATGTGTCTTCAAGGGTGAATGAGTTAAGGAATCAATGAATATGCTAATAGATGAACATATCTTTGAGCGCTAAAATACAATTGTGATAATTAAATACATGCACACTTAGAGTACTTTTGTCATGCACATCTTGTGCATTGCTTTATTTTAGTAAAAGTATTTCAGGAGCAAACACAATAACTGTCACTATACCACAGACAGCGACAACAGAAATCTCAGTTACTGAACAACCAGCTCAAAACCACAACTGTTGTGTTATAGGCATTGTGATGTAGTAAATGGTTGAAGTTGTGAAACAAATCAGCCAAACATTTTCAAAACAAAAGTGAAATTTCAAAGACCCTGAGCTTATATACTTAATCTGTGTGTGAAAATAATTTGATGAAATGATAACACACCTGTAAATTTTGATCCAAATCAAATCTTCACTCTGTTCCTCTACGGTGTAGAAACAGACACCGGGATCATGTTCTGTGGACCTATCCAATTTACACTACCGAATAACACACATATTTTTCCAATACTAAGAATTTCGAGGGCATCACAGTAATTGGCTATTGTTAATGGTCACCCCTTATGTTGCTGGGCCCTAATGGTCAGCATAAAGTGACCCCTTATGTTGTTGGGCCCTAACAGTCATCATAAAGTGACCCCTTATGTTGTTGGGCCCTAACGGTCAGCATAAAGTGACCCCTTATGTTGTTGGGCCCTAACGGTCAGCATAAAGTGACCCCTTATGTTGCCAGGTGCTACACGTACACTAGAGTGTATCACAGAGGACCAGCGTGAAGGATCTGGTTTGAATCAGTCCAACACACCTGTATACCAATATAGTTGTGTTAGGCTGATGATGTGATTAAGAAATGCATTCTGTTGATAAATGGTTTGCCTTATTTCCAGTTTTGCTATTTCACATTAATTCAGCATTTTCTATAAATCACAAAAGAGCCCAATTAAAGAGGTCACAATTGTATTTATCCTATCTAGATAAAACAGAATCACATCCAATGAAATTCATTGAAAACTCATGTCAACATTCCCCATGCAGTTATGTAAAATCAATTTTGATTGGAAAAACCTGAATGATTTTGTTTGCTGTGATTGAACTAAAACAGAAAACAATTTCAACATGATTTAGTTCTGTACATGATTTTCCTTTTGTATTTTTTTTTTTAAATATTTGTTTTCACGAGTACATTTTCAGTCCTAAACATATGGTAATGATTTTGATTGTCTAACATGGTGCATGAAAGGTGTGATTCTGACATCAATAACTGATGTTATATCACAAATCTTGTTTAATTATCACAAATTGTTCAATTAAAACTGAAATTGTTTTTGGCTAAAATCTGGTAAAACTGTCAAACAGTGATCAGAATAAAATTATCAAAATATTTGCAGAAATGCAAAGAAAAAATGAATTTGACAAACCGGTATTCCTATAGGCAACTGCATTTATTACATAAATAAAATCAGTAACGTTATAATTTATAACTTACATGTACACATAATAATTAAAGTGATCAGTTTTTCATTAATAATTAAAATAGGATACAAATGAACTTCATAATACAAACAAAATTTGGCAAAATGGTATAGTAATGAAATTATACACACGAAAAAAACCCAATGATTCGAACAACACTCTATGTACAACCATCTAAATATTAGTCATCATCATATGACGTCATTGTCTCCCCCGTAAAACTTACCCTTATTATAAACACAGCTAGCACTTACAGTATTAGCGACACACATCTATCTCATCCTTAGCAACCTTCCTGTCTGGGCCCCCAGAACCTCTACAACGTCAGGGTAGCACAAACTCTTATTATAAATGGCAAAAACAGATATATACTAAGCATTTCTCTGAATCAGATTTCAAAGAAGAGTTTTTTTTAAATCTCCTTGATATTTCGTCAACAGGTTATGGGTTTATTCAAGGACCAGATCTATCTTTATATACATATACACTGTACATGTTTACCAGACATGAAAGTAAATTTGTATCTATAAAATTAGGCCTCTTCAATGTCTAATATCCCATCCAAGATGACATCTCCTTACAGCCATTGCTGTGCCATGGTTGGTTGATGATCTGCTCCACTATTCCAGAGTGCTGGCTTTGACAAGACATGCTCAGTGTTCTTCAATAGTCACAAAGTGCTATAGAAATCACATGTCTATCCACCGTGCACTGGTCACATGATATGTATTCTATGTATAGAGTCACGTAAAAGTCACATGACCAGTGCGCATGCGAAGGTCATCTTCCTCAGCCTAAAGATAACGAGGGTTTTGTACTTTTTGATGCGATGTCACACTCTGTAGGCCAGCTCTTACGTTTGCAATTTGACAAAAGGGGAATAAGGTCAACTAAGTGTGGACACTATTGCAGGCAAGCTTTTGTCTTTGTTGATATGTCAGCATCTCAAACTTTTGTACGGTGAAACTCTTGAATCAGTTAGAGAAACTATTTAGTATAAAACTTATATCATTGCTAATAAACCCCACATCTTCAGAGAAAATAATAATTCAAGCTCAACAATTACTATAACATACCTACTTAAACTTGCCTGATGACAGAAGTTGTGAAAAGGGTGTTCTGTTGCCTGGTAATCAGTAGTAATGATGATATAATATGTATATATATATATATATTCATATGCTACATATATAGACCATTGCTAATTGAACTGGCCAATGAAAATTTTGGTAACAAACTGACCGTCACAACATTGCGACGTATCGTACGCACAATATTTTTTTGCGACAGAATAACATATATAAGGACTATTACTGTATACTGGTGATACCATCTCCATGGCAACAAGGTATAGGTGTGGATATGACGATGTCGCATATATCACATGATCCTATGTACAAAGATGATTGGCTAGTGTACCAGTTGATGTACCCATCTGGTATGGTAATTCACGTATCCCTGCCAAGCTTCCATACGACCTGGACTTGAACAGCTTTTTCTATCCGTCACAAAATAATTTTTGTATCACTTCAAATACTTTATGATCTTACTTTCCTCTGCATACTAATCTTTTCTGTTATCTTCAAAGTGTAATATCTATAGCTGTTTTTATCACTGTAATAACTAATATTGACAAACACGTCCAGGACACTGATGTTTGTGGTACAGCCGCACTTGGTGTGGGTGTGGTCTCTGTTCGTGGTGGGGGATTAAATCCATTTCCGTCATTCGTGTTGACGCCATATTCAGGTCCAATAAAGAAGTTATCATCTGTGTGAGTTTTGTCTCTGCCTGATCCCTTGTTGCGATTTCTATCTTTATTCCCTGGGCGCCTGTCTTTATTTGGTCTACGTGGAAGATCGTCTTCGTCATCACCAGTCCAGCCGTCTCCGGAGCCACTACCTCCGTCACCGCTACCAGCTCCACTGCCGTCGATACTGTAGTCATCACCGCTTCCCATTCCGCTTGAGTAACTACTGTACCCGACGTCAATTTCTGAAACAGCAACAAAGTAACCATGACAACAAAGGACCAAAAAAGTCAACCAATCAGATCATTTTGTTTTCTTAACTTCTATAACCATATTCCTCAAACACATTTGGATATGACTTTGAAAAAAATTTGTTTACATTCAATAGTAGAATAAAACAATCCTCACACTCCTCACAGCCCTGTTCATATCTCATATTTTAGATAAAAACATTCACACAATAATTTTGAAATGATAACAGGTCTCACTTATGTAATTCACTCGGCCCTTTGATGTCATTTGATGGTGAAGCCTTAGATTTGAAGTATAAATGATGAGATTTTGATAGTTTTGTTTAAAAACTTTCCGCACCCACACTCAATCAGACGCCTCTTCACTCTACCTGGTTATCAGTCGAGGAGAATACCTGGGAGTCCACGCTACACACACCTATCTATACAAACAAGGAGATGATTATGCAGATAAATACCCCCATGCAGAACTACCAGGCAGCCAATGTTTCCTAACGTACCAAAATGACGCGATTAACTCTAGCCCATTTCACCGATACAGCAGAAAAGTTAAGATTCCAAGCCCCTTTCTAGTTTGTCGACTGGCACCACATCAAAACCTGAGGAGGATCTCCTAACCGTTCCACCCTTATCTTTAATGGTTTGCTCAAGATTGCGACAGTGACTCCCCTTATGTGTACTGATTCTATTACATTAATTTTGTTATTATCTAGCGGAGCCTATAGAATTTTATCTATTGAGCACGTCTATTACTCTCTCCTGCAGCCTCTCCGTCTGAACCCACTTACTGGCCTAGAACCTCCATCTATACTGTTCTTCTTCCCTGAACCAATCAATGTGGAACCCATAGCATATTGGTCTTAACCTTTGAAGCAATAAACTTTGTACGAACAATAATGAACTCTGAAACATATTGCTTAGCCTCTGAACCATGAACTTTGAACCCACTAATATTTCTCTTTAACCCTGATTTGATGAACTCTGAACACACATAAACTATTCTTAACCCCTTTTAACTTATGAACTGGGAAGCATTAATGTATTGCTATTTCTCCTTGAAGTAATGAAATGGGAACACACAACCAATCACTATGTACCTCTGAACCAATAAAACTCCTAGACCCATTCCTTCCGACTCAAATTCTTTGATCCACATTCAATTTTTTTTATTGATTTTCAATAAGCATTCTGGTTATTGGTGAAAAAGGTAAATCTATTTAAAGGAAGACACAAAAGTTGGGATTGAAATGTAAAGAGATACTGGTTATTTTCGTACAAAAAACTTGATAACATTATTCACAGAAAATTTAAATTGATTCCAATATGATAACCCCTACAATATTTTTCTCTATGAATATTTCATCAAGCTAAGGAATCTGCTACGTTACTAGGATACCAGAGTCTTTTCACTGGCTTCCAAACTGTTCTACTCACTAACACATAAACGAAAAACAGGCCCATCAACCAGCTATCCGTCATCCTTCAGGTGATAAAATTGTAACTTGATTGGCTGATGGACAGACAGGTTACACTTGATTGGCTGACGGACAGAGGTTACGATGGTTTGAATGAGGGATGGACAGGTTACAAACTCGATTACAGAATATCACAACAGGAGTACAAAAAAGAAATAATGTCGGGTGAAAAAAAGTTGTGTTTGGTCTGCAAATCTGAAACTGGAGAAACGTATCTTTGTGAATAACATGGCAGTCCTTTAAAAAAAACAAGTGAAAATGATCAGCGAAGTAAAGAGTATCATTTTCTCCCCCAAAAACTATGCGTATCTGTGTGATGTATTACGTAAATGGGTTCCACCTCGGTATCGGTCCATTGGAATGTCAGCAACTCTCCCAACACATACTCAATTAGGTTATCTTCATCTGTACCCATAATTTTCATATCTAGAGATTAAATCCTCCCAAATCTAATTGTATGCCCTTT
Organism: Mizuhopecten yessoensis; assembly: GCF_002113885.1. NCBI lineage: Eukaryota > Metazoa > Mollusca > Bivalvia > Pectinida > Pectinidae > Mizuhopecten > Mizuhopecten yessoensis. Next base: position 135,218 of record NW_018479936.1, on the reverse strand, counting down.
GACAGGTCTGTAATGGCATAGACTTTGATAGCATACACCAAGTACAGCATGGCACTGGGTTTGTAAAAGTACCGTAATGTACATACAACTAGCTCTTCATTCTCACTCTAGTACCTATGCCATATAGCGTGGCACTGGGTTTGTAAAAGTACCGTAATGTACATACAACTAGCTCTTCATTCTCACTCTAGTACCTATGCCATATAGCGTGGCACTGGGTTTGTAAAAGTACCGTAATGTACATACAACTAGCTCTTCATTCTCACTCTAGTACCTATGCCATATAGCGTGGCACTGGGTTTGTAAAAGTACCGTAATGTACATACAACTAGCTCTTCATTCTCACTCTAGTACCTATGCCATATAGCGTGGCACTGGGTTTGTAAAAGTACCGTAATGTACATACAACTAGCTCTTCATTCTCACTCTAGTACCTATGCCATATAGCGTGGCACTGGGTTTGTAAAAGTACCGTAATGTACATACAACTAGCTCTTCATTCTCACTCTAGTACCTATGCCATATAGCGTGGCACTGGGTTTGTAAAAGTACCGTAATGTACATACAACTAGCTCTTCATTCTCACTCTAGTACCTATGCCATATAGCGTGGCACTGGGTTTGTAAAAGTACCGTAATGTACATACAACTAGCTCTTCATTCTCACTCTAGTACCTATGCCATATAGCGTGGCACTGGGTTTGTAAAAGTACCGTAATGTACATACAACTAGCTCTTCATTCTCACTCTAGTACCTATGCCATATAGCGTGGCACTGGGTTTGTAAAAGTACCGTAATGTACATACAACTAGCTCTTCATTCTCACTCTAGTACCTATGCCATATAGCGTGGCACTGGGTTTGTAAAAGTACCGTAATGTACATAACAAGAGGCCCAATGGGCCTGCATCGCTCACCTGGTATTAATATCACAATTGTAACCTTTAAGGAGGACTAAAATAAAGCCACAGGCAAAATATCAGTGTCTTGATTTAAAGTTTAAAGTAATTCAGAAACAAGAGGCCCAAGGGCCTTAGCGGTCACCTGAGTTATATCATAGGTACTGGTAGCTTTATTTTATTGTTTAGATGTGATGTGGAAATCAGCATGTAAACTAAGTGAAATACAATACTTGTCATGTCATCAAAGGATAAGAATTTTAAAATATTTGTAAATGTTCCCTTTGGGGCCCCGCTCTAACCCCTGGGGATGGGGCAGGAATTCCGAGTTTACAATTTGATACCGTCATCCACCAAAGATGATTCTGACCAAGTAAAAATAATTTCCAACAGAAAATTGTCAAAATATACCCAAAAGTGTTGTTTCCCTATATAAACTATAGTAAACTTTACCCCCTCCCCAAGGGAGAACGGATAGCTCGGGGGTCCTGAAATTTACAATTTAAATAAAGCCCCTGATGATCTTTCCATCCATGCAGAGAAAATGACTGTAATACCTCTGAGTCTGGAGAAGAAGATTTTTGAAATATTGGTTAATTTTCCCTTTTGGGCCCCGCCCTGGCCCCTAGGGTTGGGGTAGGAATCCCAATTTTACAATTTAAAACCATCTTCCTCCTCCAAGGATGATTCTGACCAAGTAAAAATAATTTCCAACAGAAAATTGTCAAAATATACCCAAAAGTGTTGTTTCCCTATATAAACTATAGTAAACTTTACCCCCTCCCCAAGGGAGAACGGATAGCTCGGGGGTCCTGAAATTTACAATTTAAATAAAGCCCCTGATGATCTTTCCATCCATGCAGAGAAAATGACTGTAATACCTCTGAGTCTGGAGAAGAAGATTTTTGAAATATTGGTTAATTTTCCCTTTTGGGCCCCGCCCTGGCCCCTAGGGTTGGGGTAGGAATCCCAATTTTACAATTTGGTAGCCTCATCTACCAAGGATGATTCTGACCAAGTTTGAAAAAATTCCATCCACTGGTTTTTGAGAAGAAGTTGATAATGTAAAAGTTTACGCACGACAGACGACGGACGACGGACGGACGGACGGAAAGTGATTGGAATAGGTCACTTGAGCAAAGCTCAGGTGACCTAAAAGTGGGCAAAGGTCATTCATTTGAACAAACTTGGTAGCCCTTCATCCTAGCATGCTACTGGCCAAATATCATCACCCTAGGCCTCTTGGTTATTCAGAAGTTGTTTAAAGGTTTTAAACATATTTGATCCCAGTGACCTTGCATATAAATCAAGGTCATTTTTTTTTAACAAACTTGGTAGCTCTTCATCCAAGCATGTTACTGGCCAAATATCATAACTCTAGGCCTCTTGGTTATTCAGAAGTTGTTTAAAGGTTTTAAACATATTTGATCCCAGTGACCTTGCATATAAATCAAGGTCATTTTTTTTTTAACAAACTTGGTAGCTCTTCATCTAAGCATGTTACTGGCCAAATATCATAACTCTAGGCCTCTTGGTTATTCGGAAGTTGTTTAAAGGTTTTAAACATATTTGACCCCAGTGACCTTGAATAAAAATGGTTCTTCAATCTCATTCCAGTACCTATGTTACTGTAATGTACACAAACAATTTCTTCCACTCTTGATCCTGTGTTACTGTAATGTACCGTATTTGACTGCAAATAAGCCCCCACTCGCAAATAAGCCCACTTTGGCAAATGTCCTTAAAACAGGGTAGGTGCCTGCAATTAAGCCCCTCCCAAATTGTATCTCTCAAATATATGTATGTTAATTTTTGTCACCTAGCATAAGCAAATTAGCTAATTGGTTGAAAAACAAATTAACCCAACTTGAAATTCTACTAATAATTATATCACATAATTAGGTAAAATAGCATGCATGTCATATAATGTACTCTGGTGATTCTGTTTTGCCTTACTCATCCACCCCTGAAATAGCATAATGAACTATTCCAACCTTTAAATTGGAAGAGTTCAAATATGTTTTCAGGCGTGAATGAGTTATATTGTTCCCTCCCCCCTTCAAGCAACTGATTACATATTGTTCCTTTCAGTAATGTCAAAACATATTTTGAATTCACAAACGTCATCAAAAATAAATATCTCATGAAAACATATGTGAGTTATGGTCACAAAAAGACATTAAAAACAGGCCACTATAGCATACACTAACAAGAGGCCCATGGGCCTAAACGGTCACCTGAGTCTACAGTATTTATTTTTGTTGTTGAAATATGTACCAATTTGAGTAAAAAATAGTATAATGTTAACTTAACTTTGTCAGGACCATGAGCTGATCATTCCTAGACCAATTTTAAGTGAGATCGGCCTATTAGAACTTAGTAGCAAAATAGCGGCCATGGCAGCCAAATTGTATTTCTGATTGACCCGAAAAATAACAACACTTTGTCAGGACCATGATTCGATCATTCCTACAAAGTTTCAGTTCAATCGGCCAAGTAGATCTTTACTTTAAGTTTGAAATAGTTTTCCAAAATGGCAGCCGTGGTGGCCATATTGGATTTCTGATCGACCCGAAAAATAACAACACTTTGTCAGGACCATGAGTCAATCATTCCTACAAAGTTTCAGTTCAATCGGCCTAGCAGAACTTGACTTTAAGTTTGAAATAGTTTTTCAAAATGGCGGCCGTGGCGGCCATATTGGATTTCTGATCGACCCGAAAAATAACAACACTTTGTCAGGACCATGAGTCGATCATTCCTACCAACTTTCAGTTCAATCGGCCCAGCAGAACTTGACTTTAAGTTTGAAATAGGTTTTCAAAATGGCGGCCGTGGCGGCCATATTGGATTTCTGATCGACCCGAAAAATAACAACACTTTGTCAGGACCATGAGGCGATCATTCCTACCAACTTTCAGTTCAATCGGCCCAGCAGAACTTGACTTTAAGTTTGAAATAGGTTTTCAAAATGGCGGCCGTGGCGGCCATATTGGATTTCTGATCGACCCGAAAAATAACAACACTTTGTCAGGACCATGAGGCGATCATTCCTACCAACTTTCAGTTCAATCGGTCCAGCAGAACTTGACTTTAAGTTTGAAATAGGTTTTCAAAATGGCGGCCGTGGCGGCCATATTGGATTTCTGATCGACCCGAAAAATAACAACACTTTGTCAGGACCATGAGGCGATCATTCCTACCAACTTTCAGTTTAATCGGCCCAGCAGAACTTGACTTTAAGTTTAAAATGTAAAATGTTAACGGACGACGACGGACGAAAACGGATAGCAATAGGTCACTTGAGCTAAAGCTCAGGTGACCTAATAAAGCAAAATGACCAAAACAAACGCCACATTATCATTTTCAGACTGTACACAACTTGTTCTATTATCAAACGACAATCACACCACACACTAATGCTGCCCTACCGGTCTGTGAATTAATTGACTAGCATAGAAATTAAAATTGCATAAGGGATATGAAAATTAAGTGGAATGTTTCAGTTCCATGACATGTTTTCAAACACTTGTGTTTTGAAGTATGTACAGCTAATGCCCCCCCCCCCCCCCCCCAACACGTGTGTGTTGTGATGCACGTTGTTTGGCAAAGCATGTGCATCGTTTATGAGAAGGTGTTATCAGGACCCCCTCCAGCATCCCAGCGTGTCCTGTCTACCCTGACAGAGCCACACCCTTTTCCCACAGCTCCTTCTTCCCTACATTCTTCTTACACTCCTTAGCTGTAATCCTTGCAAGCTTACATTGCCTCAATGGAAATTAACATTTTTCATACTACAATGTACTTTCAATATATTTTTTAATTTCTATAAATAAAAGAAATTCTTCATTTCAATAGTGAACCCAAGCCTTCCGATTGTAAATAATATAAATTTTGCACAAAAATTACGAAAAATCTTTCTCAGACGTAGTAAACAGAGTATGAAGTGGAGATGGGATTATGAAGTCTGAACTGGAAATATGCACCAGATATGCTATGACTGACTGTGAAATGTTATGGTAAAGATTAATGACAACAAGAGACCGACAACTCATCAAATTTAACAGCTATGTACTAAATTATCAGTCCTGTGGTTGATTCCTGGAATGGTTGTCATAGATACTTGTTGGCTTGTTGATAAAACATTTGAGGAGTTCTAAAATTTGAGAAATTTCGTTTTTAACAATATTTTTATTTAGCTGTTAAAAAATCAAGAAAAACTGTACAGCAATGTCAATCAAATTATCTAACTATAGATTTCTTTTCTCTTAATTGGTGTCCACAGCTTAATAACAGTAGTTTTATAATAATCAAATCTGTCTAACTGATACCAGTTGTTATCATGTTATGGGTAGAAATTTCCCAATTTCGCAAACTGAACAAAATGAGATAAACAAGTCATGTTGATGGATAAAAAAACCATATTTAAGTTTACACTCAATTAAACAAGTAATGCTTCAAATCTTCTACATCCAATTTATTTTAAAGATTGACATCAAATTTAATATACAACCTGAGTTACCTCAACCTATGCTAATATCAAATTCATATATAATGCCTTACATCTGCTAATTGTATTCTGCCAAGGATAAAAGGGAAGTAAAACCTGACTACCACCTTTAGACGACACAAAACAGAACCATATTTGATCGTGTGGGACGATATATGTACCATATTTGGTCATGTGGGAGGATAAAGGTACCATATTTGGTTGTGTGGGACGAGATAAGTACCATATTTGGTTGTGTGGGACTATATTAGGTAGCGAGACTTCCTGTGTAGAAGTGGGAGACACGTTACCAAGCCTACAGACATGTTTATGTCATCATTGTCCTTGAAAACCCACAAATACGAAACCAAGGACAGTTCACATTACAGGTTGGTCAATTGTAAGTTCAGTTCCGAGCTCAATATAGTCTACATTCATGATTCATGTCTTGAATGGCTTTAGTGTATTGGCCAGTCCAAAGCACCTTTCAACAGCAGCAAGAGAATGTCAACTAAAGTTGTTTACATCGTGAGTGTGATTCACAGGTGTGTGTTTGGGATTGGAGCAGCAGAATTCAATGACCTGATGACCTTGACCTTTCACCTTTGTTGCACACCTGACATACAAAAGGATACTGCATTTTGATATATGAGCTACAGAAAGTACTACTTTTACATTTTGATATATGAGCTACAGAAAGTACTACTTTTACATTTTGATTGATGACCCAAGTTTAGACTGCATACTTACTAATTGAAGTGAAATCTGTCCCTCCTGGAGTTTTCACCCTGACCTGCTTACATGTTTTCACTTTTTAACTCGGACCCCTGACCTTTGTAACAGTTCAGTATTTTCATTTATTAGCGTTCATCCTTGACCTACGGAAATAAACCCAATGTAACATACTACCCCACAGAGTAACCAGGAAAAATAGACGGATGGAAAGCCATAAGATTCCGTCTGCTCTACAGTCAAGTAAAGTATAGATTAAGAAATGTTTCCATAAGTAGAGATAATTAATTAGACTTTGTCACAGCTAGCCATGGTCAACATCGGGTCAATACTGGGCCAGACTTACTGACAGACATGAAGCAAAGGAGATTCTCTATAATTATATTACATCTCCAGCCAGACATCTCATACTGCATCCTCCAGATTACAACCTCTTATTTTCATAGCAATACCTTCCTGCACAAATTATAAGCAGCTTATTAGTCTGTGACATTACCATAACATGGTATGGTATATTTACATCTCCATACTGATCCCCCACATTAGTCATACAGTCCTGGTCAGAACAGGCCTGGTAGGGTACATACTGGTCCATCATTCTAGTAAAACAGTCCTGGTCAGATTCACCTGCTTTCTTTCAGTATCTTTTTTGTACCATACACTTGTTTAGTCTTTAACCCTTTCACCCCTATGCAACTTAAGTAGACTCTACCATGCATTGAAATGGAGGGGTTCATTATGGTCTACAGTAGTGAAAGGGTAAATGAGTTACCTCCCCTTTTCACACCCCTTGTTCAGTCTTAAGTGAGTTACCCCCTGTGCGCACCCCTTGTTCAGTCTTTAGTGACTTACCTCCCCTGTCCACAACCCTTGTTCAGTCTTTAGTGACTTACCTCCCCCGTCCACAACCCTTGTTCAGTCTTTAGTGAATTACCTCCCCTGTCCACACCCCCTTGTTCAGTCTTTGCTGAGTAAACTCCCCTGTCCACACTCCTTGTTCAGTCTTTGCTAGTTACCTCCCCTGTCCACACCCCTTGTTCAGTCTTTGCTGAGTTAACTCCCCTGTCGACAACCCTTGTTCACTCTTTAGTGAGTTACCTCCCCTGTGACAACCCTTTTCAGACTTTACTGAGTTAACTTCCCTGTCACAACCCTTGTTCAGTCTTTAGTAAGTAACCTCCCATGTCACAACCCTTGTTCAGTCTTTACTGAGTTACCTCCCCTGTCACAACCCTTCTTCACTCTTTGGTGAGTTACCTCCCCTGTGACAATCCTTGTTCAGACTTTGCTGGGTTAACTACCCTGTCACAAACCTTGTTCAGTCTTGAGTTAGTAACCTTCCATGTCAAAACCCTTGTTCAGTCTTCAGTGAGTTACCTCTCATGTCACAAGCCTTGTTCAGTCTTTACTGATTTACCTCCCCTGTCACAAGCCTTGTTCAGTCTTTACTGGGTTACCTCCCCTGTCGACAACCCCTGTTCACTCTTAAGTGAGTTCTGTGACAACCCTTGTTCAGACTATGCTGGGTTAACTTCCCTGTCACAACCCTTGTTCAGACTTTAGTGAGTAACCTCCCATGTCACAACCCTTGTTCAGTCTTTACTGAGTTACCTCCCCTGTCACAACCCTTGTTCAGTCTAAACTTAGTTACCTCCCCTGTCCACATCCATTGTTGTCTTTACTAGTTACCTCCCCTGTCCACAACTCTAATCTTTGCAGAGTTACCTCCCCTGTCAACATTCCTATTTTTGCTAAGATATTCCCTCTTCACATCCTTATTTAGGCCTTGTCGATCATTTCCCTTCCCCAAACCGTTGGATTTTCACTGAGCTAGTTCCCTTTAAACCATTTACCTGTATCTATCCAGTCGACTTCCTCGCCGTTGAATGCAGTGTTCAGTTTACTGGTGATGATCTTGAGCTGTATTTTCTGTTGTTCGATGACAAAGTTGCCCTCATTGACATCAACCTCCACCTCAGGATTGTTGATCTGGTTGATAATGCCATCCTTCTGTACCTCAGGAACATACCTGTCGATCCGAATGTTGAATGAAAAGTTTTGAAACTTTTGAAGGATAACAAACTTTTTTTTAAAGTTTGATAGAATTCTGTTGTATATTTTATTAACATTCCTGTAATTGTTTTAGGTTGAAATAATTAATTTTTAAACCTTAAAAAACTTTTTTTTTCCAATTTCCTTAAAATGACCTTGACCTTGTGGCTTTCACATTACATTACATTACCTTGCCCTGTCCTGTCCATTCCAACAGTCTTCATCATTGCCGGCCTGAGCAGCAAGATTTTCGTCATTACAAATGGCGTATGGCAGTTGTACCCAGAAGTCCTTGGCCATCTTGACCTTTTCCTTAATGTCCTTTACAAGACGGTCAAGGTTAGTCCCAGCCGCAGTGTTGGGACGATGATTTTTCTGTTTTTTCCTGGGACTGCCATACCTTCCGTAGTCGTACTGTTGGTGCGACGTGCCAGTTTCGTTCCCTTCCCCGATCTTGCTCGGGTCAAAGGGGATGCCACTGATCTTATCCCCTCCAAGGGCAGCCAGTTGACCTTGGATCTTGGATTTGATGCCGTCTGGGAGCTGACCATTGTTACCAGTTGAATTAGCATCTGATGACCGAGCATTTCGCTTTGACCTTCCCAGCTGACTGATACTACATCCTTGCTTAATCTGGAGGAGAAAACATTTAATTCAAACACGTTTCACACTAAAACATCACACACTAAAATATCACATAATAAAACATTTCACACTAAAACATCATATAATAAAGCAAAAATCTGAAGAAAAAGAAAATCTGAAAAATACAAAAACTAGAAAATGTCTGTAAGACATAAATTCCCCCACTGCCATGCAAAGTTAGTTTCAGTGTTCTATAAAATACAAAAACCACTTTAATCTTGATACCCTGAAACCTGCACACACACAAGGTACTACACTCAAAGTTGATAAACTGATTTTAATATTCATAGGTTTTTTCTGTATGTTATTACCATCCTGAAACACAAGGATGTCTGAGGTATACCCATATTTGACCTTTATATAAAGTTTGACCAAAATCCATGAAAGAATGATGTTGCTAAGTGTTTAAATTGAATCAGTGGATGATTTTCTATATATAGCAACAGTGACCTTGGACTTGAACTTGGAACCCTGAAACACAACAAGTATACTCATACTTGACCTTTGGGATAAAGTTTGACCAAAATCTGTCAAAGAATGAAGTTGCCCATAAAGTTTGACCAAAATCTGTCAAAGAATGAAGTTGCTAAGTGTTTACATTGAATCGGGGCGGGACGCGATGGGATGGGTGTTTACATTGAAACGGAACAGGACGGGACAGACATGGGCAACACTATATGCCACCCCATTTTATGGTAGGGGCATAATTATTCATTCCACTCGTAATATTGACAACGACGACACCCGTACGCTGACAATGGGCCGAACCGACACCTGTACACTGACAATGGGCCGGGCTGACACCCGTACACTGACAATGGGCCGGGCTAACCAGTGGCTACAGCCATCCATTCAAAGCTAAATATCAAGCAAAGAGCAGGAAGTACCAGTTTTTAAGACATTCGTTGGTCAGAACCTATCTTTCGATGTATATTACAGGGAAAGATACAGCTTTTTAGCTTTTAGAGATGTCTTGATTATACTTCATTTACTTATTGATAATGTTCATTAAAATGATAAAAGTCCATTATTTACACATTAATGAGTTGTGGAGGTATATAGGTCATGTTGCTCACACATTATAAATTGAATAAACAGTTCTCTCTCTATAGTTACACACGTATATTTACACACGTACTGTATAAAGTTCACACTTGTTGATTTGCTCTCAAATGATCAGTAAAAATTCACATATTTAAAAACACATGTGGTGTGCATGGTACTAATTGTAACCAGAGGCCCATGGGCCTTAACGGTCACCTGATATATTTATACAGAGAGTTGATTTTTGTTTTTAACATGAACAGAAATAGTATTCAAAGTGACAAAAAACAATAAAACCACCTTATTCAATATCTAGCATACAGATTTCAGACTAAAAAGGATTTGAAACTAGCACCTCTGATTCTAAACAAGGAAAATGAAGAAATTTTATTTTAGCACACAGACTCCATTGGGCCCCACCCTACATTGCACTTGGGGGTAGGGATGGCTCAAAATTTACAAAGTATCAAGTTATAGGGTTATAATTCCAATCAAGTTATCAACATGTAATATTCAAAGTATCATTTCATATTATCATAAACCATAACAAATTTTGCCCGCCCCCCCTCCTTCCCCAGGGGGAAACACGAGACCCCAGGGTCATGAAATTCACAATTTTGGTAAAGCACCTTAAGACCCTTCCATCTATGAAGAGTATTTGATTCTACCATATCTGGGTCTTGAGAAGAAGATTTTTGAAATTTCAGTCAATTCAACCCTTTTTGGCCCCACCCATCAGCCCCTGGGGGTCAGTCAGGGCTCATAGGTGCATACTATCAAACTGCTACCTAATACTGATAATGCTAACCCAAATTGAATTACTTCCAATGGAAATTAAACAAATGTTGGTCCAAAATGTGATTTCCCTATATAAACTATAGTAAAGTTTACCCCCTCCCCAGGGGGAAACGTGAGACCCCAGGGTCAAGAAATTCACAATTTCAGTAAAGCACCTTAAGACCCTTCTATCTATGAAGAGTATTTGATTCTACCATATCTGGATCTTGAGAAGAAGATTTTTGAAATTTTAGTCAATTTTACCCTTTTTGGCCCTGCCCCTCAGGCCCCTGGGGGCTGGGGACCATATAATTCACAATTTTAGTTGAACTTTGGCCATGGAAGGTTTCTGCAAAATTTCATTGAAATTGGTTTAGGGGTTTTGGAGAAGAAGTAGAAAATGTAAATTGTTTACGGACGCACGACGGATGACGCCCGACGAATGACGGACGCCGCCGGACAAAAGGCGATCGCAATAGGTCACTTGAGACTTTGTCTCAGGTGACCTAAAAAGAGGTCCGGAATTTGGACCTGTTGGTAATGTTATGGTTGTTCAGTAATATTTTAAAGCTGTTAAGGTTCATTGCTGTGGCAATCACTTCCAGTAGACTGTTCCATGTTGTTATTGTCCTATTGCTGAAGACATTTTTGTTTACTTCAAGGCAAAATGGTTTCTTGAACAGCTTTTTTGGATGCCCCCTGGTCCCCACATTTGATGTCGGTTTAAACATATGTTCATGGTCTACATGGTCGATATTATTTAGGATCTTATAGATTTCGACTAGGTCGGCTCTTCCCCTTCTATATTCGAGTGTAGGCAGTCCCAGTTTTCGTAGCCTTTCATCGTATGGTAGATTTGATACATTTTTGATCCGTTTTGAAGCCCTTCTTTGCACATTTTCAATGGAGATTTTGTCTTCGATAAAGATTGGGGACCATATAGTGTTCCATACTCTAAAATAGCGTAAACATGACTGTGTCCATAAATGTGAAGGTACGGAAGATAGTACCCAGGATTCTGTTAGCCTTTGTAGCTGCTATGTTAACATGGTCTGAAAATCTCGTTTTATTGTCTATGGTGACGCCAAGACCCTTCTCGTTTTCTACTTTCTCTTTTTCAGTTGTACTATCTGGAAAATGTAAATTATAGATGTGGTTACCTCCCCTGAATTTTCCAATTATTCGCTGTTGGAGATTTTTGAATATAATTTTGTGTCGTCTGCAAAAAGTTTGATGGTACAATTGATGACTTCAGGCATGTCATTGACATATCAAAAAAAGAATTGGTCCTAAAACGCTTCCCTGAGTTACCCCGCTGGTGACTGGCTTACTTTTAGAGGATTTTCCATTTACTACCACTTCTTGTTTCATGTCACTTAGGAAATCCTGTATCCATGCTAGTACTTTCCCTTGTATGCGACAGTACTGGAGTTTATATAGCAGTAGACGATGAGATGACCTTCCTCAATTGGGCTAATGCTCAAAACTGAGGCCAAAATCAAGGTACTACCTAGTAGTAATGTGTTCAGAAACAAAACATTATTAGAAAGGAGAACAAAATATAGATCATGAGTTTGAAAATAGGTGCAGCAGATTTATCTTGTCATTTTGTGGTCAGTGGTCACACAAAGTCTGAAGTGAGTGGTGCACATGTGGCTATGAGTGGTCAAGATATGGAACAGCTGACCACCAGATGTAATCTGCTTAGAGGTGAGAAGATAGAGGTCAAAACATCTGACCATACATCTCTCTGGTCAGCCAGATGTGTGAAGCTCCAGCTGGCTTGAGGAAGTCCATCTAGACAGAGAATGGTATTCAATTTATCAGGGAACTCATTCCAGGTCTTTTGAGGAGCTCACAAATAACTTACATATTGTCTAGAAATACAATCAGAGTCTCTGGGATGCTTAATTTATTTCCCTGGAGATTTATTTTAGGTCTCTGAGATCAAATCAGTAGACAATAGGGTCCAGGTTACATAAACTAAGATGTTTACACTCAGAAGTGGCTTATCACCTGTAAGGTGAATGTGAGGGTGTAAGGTCAAAAGAATGTCCACTTGACAGACTGGTCATCCATCACATCAGGACATGTGTCCAGTATGACTGTGATGACCAGAACTTCTCACAACACTTCTCCTGACCAGACATTGGTCAAGCCTAAACTAGAGACGATGACAGACCCAATACACTATGTCCTGTCTAGACAATGGTAAAGTCTATACTAGAGAATATGGCTAGACCCAATACAATATGTCCTGTCTAGACAATGGTAAAGTCTACACTAGAGAATATGGCTAGACCCAATACACTATGTCCTGTCTAGACAATGGTAAAGTCTACACTAGAGACGATGACAGACCCAATACACTATGTCCTGTCTAGACAATGGTAAAGTCTACACTAGAGAATATGGCTAGACCCAATACACTATGTCCTGTCTAGACAATGGTAAAGTCTACACTAGAGACGATGACAGACCCAATACACTATGTCCTGTCTAGACAATGGTAAAGTCTACACTAGAGAATATGGCTAGACCCAATACACTATGTCCTGTCTAGACAATGGTAAAGTCTACACTAGAGACGATGACAGACCCAATACACTATGTCCTGTCTAGACAATGGTAAAGTCTACACTAGAGAATATGGCTAGACCCAATACACTATGTCCTGTCTAGACAATGGTAAAGTCTACACTAGAGACGATGACAGACCCAATACACTATGTCCTGTCTAGACAATGGTAAAGTCTACACTAGAGAATATGGCTAGACCCAATACACTATGTCCTGTCTAGACAATGGTAAAGTCTACACTAGAGACGATGACAGACCCAATACACTATGTCCTGTCTAGACAATGGTAAAGTCTACACTAGAGAATATGGCTAGACCCAATACACTATGTCCTGTCTAGACAATGGTAAAGTCTACACTAGAGACGATGACAGACCCAATACACTATGTCCTGTCTAGACAATGGTAAAGTCTACACTAGAGAATATGGCTAGACCCAATACACTATGTCCTGTCTAGACAATGGTAAAGTCTACACTAGAGACGATGACAGACCCAATACACTATGTCCTGTCTAGACAATGGTAAAGTCTACACTAGAGAATATGGCTAGACCCAATACACTATGTCCTGTCTAGACAATGGTAAAGTCTACACTAGAGACGATGACAGACCCAATACACTATGTCCTGTCTAGACAATGGTAAAGTCTACACTAGAGAATATGGCTAGACCCAATACACTATGTCCTGTCTAGACAATGGTAAAGTCTACACTAGAGACGATGACAGACCCAATACACTATGTCCTGTCTAGACAATGGTAAAGTCTACACTAGAGAATATGGCTAGACCCAATACACTATGTCCTGTCTAGACAATGGTAAAGTCTACACTAGAGACGATGACAGACCCAATACACTATGTCCTGTCTAGACAATGGTAAAGTCTACACTAGAGAATATGGCTAGACCCAATACACTATGTCCTGTCTAGACAATGGTAAAGTCTACACTAGAGACGATGACAGACCCAATACACTATGTCCTGTCTAGACAATGGTAAAGTCTACACTAGAGAATATGGCTAGACCCAATACACTATGTCCTGTCTAGACAATGGTAAAGTCTACACTAGAGACGATGACAGACCCAATACACTATGTCCTGTCTAGACAATGGTAAAGTCTACACTAGAGAATATGGCTAGACCCAATACACTATGTCCTGTCTAGACAATGGTAAAGTCTACACTAGAGACGATGACAGACCCAATACACTATGTCCTGTCTAGACAATGGTAAAGTCTACACTAGAGAATATGGCTAGACCCAATACACTATGTCCTGTCTAGACAATGGTAAAGTCTACACTAGAGACGATGACAGACCCAATACACTATGTCCTGTCTAGACAATGGTAAAGTCTACACTAGAGAATATGGCTAGACCCAATACACTATGTCCTGTCTAGACAATGGTAAAGTCTACACTAGAGACGATGACAGACCCAATACACTATGTCCTGTCTAGACAATGGTAAAGTCTACACTAGAGAATATGGCTAGACCCAATACACTATGTCCTGTCTAGACAATGGTAAAGTCTACACTAGAGACGATGACAGACCCAATACACTATGTCCTGTCTAGACAATGGTAAAGTCTACACTAGAGAATATGGCTAGACCCAATACACTATGTCCTGTCTAGACAATGGTAAAGTCTACACTAGAGACGATGACAGACCCAATACACTATGTCCTGTCTAGACAATGGTAAAGTCTACACTAGAGAATATGGCTAGACCCAATACACTATGTCCTGTCTAGACAATGGTAAAGTCTACACTAGAGACGATGACAGACCCAATACACTATGTCCTGTCTAGACAATGGTAAAGTCTACACTAGAGAATATGGCTAGACCCAATACACTATGTCCTGTCTAGACAATGGTAAAGTCTACACTAGAGACGATGACAGACCCAATACACTATGTCCTGTCTAGACAATGGTAAAGTCTACACTAGAGAATATGGCTAGACCCAATACACTATGTCCTGTCTAGACAATGGTAAAGTCTACACTAGAGACGATGACAGACCCAATACACTATGTCCTGTCTAGACAATGGTAAAGTCTACACTAGAGAATATGGCTAGACCCAATACACTATGTCCTGTCTAGACAATGGTAAAGTCTACACTAGAGACGATGACAGACCCAATACACTATGTCCTGTCTAGACAATGGTAAAGTCTACACTAGAGAATATGGCTAGACCCAATACACTATGTCCTGTCTAGACAATGGTAAAGTCTACACTAGAGACGATGACAGACCCAATACACTATGTCCTGTCTAGACAATGGTAAAGTCTACACTAGAGAATATGGCTAGACCCAATACACTATGTCCTGTCTAGACAATGGTAAAGTCTACACTAGAGACGATGACAGACCCAATACACTATGTCCTGTCTAGACAATGGTAAAGTCTACACTAGAGAATATGGCTAGACCCAATACACTATGTCCTGTCTAGACAATGGTAAAGTCTACACTAGAGACGATGACAGACCCAATACACTATGTCCTGTCTAGACAATGGTAAAGTCTACACTAGAGAATATGGCTAGACCCAATACACTATGTCCTGTCTAGACAATGGTAAAGTCTACACTAGAGACGATGACAGACCCAATACACTATGTCCTGTCTAGACAATGGTAAAGTCTACACTAGAGAATATGGCTAGACCCAATACACTATGTCCTGTCTAGACAATGGTAAAGTCTACACTAGAGACGATGACAGACCCAATACACTATGTCCTGTCTAGACAATGGTAAAGTCTACACTAGAGAATATGGCTAGACCCAATACACTATGTCCTGTCTAGACAATGGTAAAGTCTACACTAGAGACGATGACAGACCCAATACACTATGTCCTGTCTAGACAATGGTAAAGTCTACACTAGAGAATATGGCTAGACCCAATACACTATGTCCTGTCTAGACAATGGTAAAGTCTACACTAGAGACGATGACAGACCCAATACACTATGTCCTGTCTAGACAATGGTAAAGTCTACACTAGAGAATATGGCTAGACCCAATACACTATGTCCTGTCTAGACAATGGTAAAGTCTACACTAGAGACGATGACAGACCCAATACACTATGTCCTGTCTAGACAATGGTAAAGTCTACACTAGAGAATATGGCTAGACCCAATACACTATGTCCTGTCTAGACAATGGTAAAGTCTACACTAGAGACGATGACAGACCCAATACACTATGTCCTGTCTAGACAATGGTAAAGTCTACACTAGAGAATATGGCTAGACCCAATACACTATGTCCTGTCTAGACAATGGTAAAGTCTACACTAGAGACGATGACAGACCCAATACACTATGTCCTGTCTAGACAATGGTAAAGTCTACACTAGAGAATATGGCTAGACCCAATACACTATGTCCTGTCTAGACAATGGTAAAGTCTACACTAGAGACGATGACAGACCCAATACACTATGTCCTGTCTAGACAATGGTAAAGTCTACACTAGAGAATATGGCTAGACCCAATACACTATGTCCTGTCTAGACAATGGTAAAGTCTACACTAGAGACGATGACAGACCCAATACACTATGTCCTGTCTAGACAATGGTAAAGTCTACACTAGAGAATATGGCTAGACCCAATACACTATGTCCTGTCTAGACAATGGTAAAGTCTACACTAGAGACGATGACAGACCCAATACACTATGTCCTGTCTAGACAATGGTAAAGTCTACACTAGAGAATATGGCTAGACCCAATACACTATGTCCTGTCTAGACAATGGTAAAGTCTACACTAGAGACGATGACAGACCCAATACACTATGTCCTGTCTAGACAATGGTAAAGTCTACACTAGAGAATATGGCTAGACCCAATACACTATGTCCTGTCTAGACAATGGTAAAGTCTACACTAGAGACGATGACAGACCCAATACACTATGTCCTGTCTAGACAATGGTAAAGTCTACACTAGAGAATATGGCTAGACCCAATACACTATGTCCTGTCTAGACAATGGTAAAGTCTACACTAGAGACGATGACAGACCCAATACACTATGTCCTGTCTAGACAATGGTAAAGTCTACACTAGAGAATATGGCTAGACCCAATACACTATGTCCTGTCTAGACAATGGTAAAGTCTACACTAGAGACGATGACAGACCCAATACACTATGTCCTGTCTAGACAATGGTAAAGTCTACACTAGAGAATATGGCTAGACCCAATACACTATGTCCTGTCTAGACAATGGTAAAGTCTACACTAGAGACGATGACAGACCCAATACACTATGTCCTGTCTAGACAATGGTAAAGTCTACACTAGAGAATATGGCTAGACCCAATACACTATGTCCTGTCTAGACAATGGTAAAGTCTACACTAGAGACGATGACAGACCCAATACACTATGTCCTGTCTAGACAATGGTAAAGTCTACACTAGAGAATATGGCTAGACCCAATACACTATGTCCTGTCTAGACAATGGTAAAGTCTACACTAGAGACGATGACAGACCCAATACACTATGTCCTGTCTAGACAATGGTAAAGTCTACACTAGAGAATATGGCTAGACCCAATACACTATGTCCTGTCTAGACAATGGTAAAGTCTACACTAGAGACGATGACAGACCCAATACACTATGTCCTGTCTAGACAATGGTAAAGTCTACACTAGAGAATATGGCTAGACCCAATACACTATGTCCTGTCTAGACAATGGTAAAGTCTACACTAGAGACGATGACAGACCCAATACACTATGTCCTGTCTAGACAATGGTAAAGTCTACACTAGAGAATATGGCTAGACCCAATACACTATGTCCTGTCTAGACAATGGTAAAGTCTACACTAGAGACGATGACAGACCCAATACACTATGTCCTGTCTAGACAATGGTAAAGTCTACACTAGAGAATATGGCTAGACCCAATACACTATGTCCTGTCTAGACAATGGTAAAGTCTACACTAGAGACGATGACAGACCCAATACACTATGTCCTGTCTAGACAATGGTAAAGTCTACACTAGAGAATATGGCTAGACCCAATACACTATGTCCTGTCTAGACAATGGTAAAGTCTACACTAGAGACGATGACAGACCCAATACACTATGTCCTGTCTAGACAATGGTAAAGTCTACACTAGAGAATATGGCTAGACCCAATACACTATGTCCTGTCTAGACAATGGTAAAGTCTACACTAGAGACGATGACAGACCCAATACACTATGTCC
Organism: Mizuhopecten yessoensis; assembly: GCF_002113885.1. NCBI lineage: Eukaryota > Metazoa > Mollusca > Bivalvia > Pectinida > Pectinidae > Mizuhopecten > Mizuhopecten yessoensis. The sequence continues at coordinate 116,730 of NW_018479936.1, read as the reverse complement.
TGTCTAGACAATGGTAAAGTCTACACTAGAGAATATGGCTAGACCCAATACACTATGTCCTGTCTAGACAATGGTAAAGTCTACACTAGAGACGATGACAGACCCAATACACTATGTCCTGTCTAGACAATGGTAAAGTCTACACTAGAGAATATGGCTAGACCCAATACACTATGTCCTGTCTAGACAATGGTAAAGTCTACACTAGAGACGATGACAGACCCAATACACTATGTCCTGTCTAGACAATGGTAAAGTCTACACTAGAGAATATGGCTAGACCCAATACACTATGTCCTGTCTAGACAATGGTAAAGTCTACACTAGAGACGATGACAGACCCAATACACTATGTCCTGTCTAGACAATGGTAAAGTCTACACTAGAGAATATGGCTAGACCCAATACACTATGTCCTGTCTAGACAATGGTAAAGTCTACACTAGAGACGATGACAGACCCAATACACTATGTCCTGTCTAGACAATGGTAAAGTCTACACTAGAGAATATGGCTAGACCCAATACACTATGTCCTGTCTAGACAATGGTAAAGTCTACACTAGAGACGATGACAGACCCAATACACTATGTCCTGTCTAGACAATGGTAAAGTCTACACTAGAGAATATGGCTAGACCCAATACACTATGTCCTGTCTAGACAATGGTAAAGTCTACACTAGAGACGATGACAGACCCAATACACTATGTCCTGTCTAGACAATGGTAAAGTCTACACTAGAGAATATGGCTAGACCCAATACACTATGTCCTGTCTAGACAATGGTAAAGTCTACACTAGAGACGATGACAGACCCAATACACTATGTCCTGTCTAGACAATGGTAAAGTCTACACTAGAGAATATGGCTAGACCCAATACACTATGTCCTGTCTAGACAATGGTAAAGTCTACACTAGAGACGATGACAGACCCAATACACTATGTCCTGTCTAGACAATGGTAAAGTCTACACTAGAGAATATGGCTAGACCCAATACACTATGTCCTGTCTAGACAATGGTAAAGTCTACACTAGAGACGATGACAGACCCAATACACTATGTCCTGTCTAGACAATGGTAAAGTCTACACTAGAGAATATGGCTAGACCCAATACACTATGTCCTGTCTAGACAATGGTAAAGTCTACACTAGAGACGATGACAGACCCAATACACTATGTCCTGTCTAGACAATGGTAAAGTCTACACTAGAGAATATGGCTAGACCCAATACACTATGTCCTGTCTAGACAATGGTAAAGTCTACACTAGAGACGATGACAGACCCAATACACTATGTCCTGTCTAGACAATGGTAAAGTCTACACTAGAGAATATGGCTAGACCCAATACACTATGTCCTGTCTAGACAATGGTAAAGTCTACACTAGAGACGATGACAGACCCAATACACTATGTCCTGTCTAGACAATGGTAAAGTCTACACTAGAGAATATGGCTAGACCCAATACACTATGTCCTGTCTAGACAATGGTAAAGTCTATACTAGAGAATATGGCTAGACCCAATACACTATTTCCTGTCTAGACAATGGTAAAGTCTACACTAGAGATGATGACAGACCCAATACACTATGTCCTGTCTAGACAATGGTAAAGTCTATACTAGAGAATATGGCTGGACCCAATACACTATGTCCTGTCTAGACAATGGTAAAGTCTATACTAAAGAATACAGTAAATTGTGTCTGGACATTGGTCAAGTTTACATTTATTAAGGATAAATGACAGACTCAATACACTATGTCCTGCTGAACAGTGGTCAAGCCTACACTAGAGAATATGGCTAGACTCAATACACTACATCCTGTCTGGATGTGAACAGTCAGAAGTGATCCTTACTTTTCTCCATCTACTCCACGATAATCCCCATCAGTCAGGAGGACAAGGTTTTCATTGTCACTGGTCAGAATGTGTCTGTCAGTCATCTTCAAGGTCAGCTGACTGTCATTTCTCCATCTGGACCATTTACCCTTTTTTTCTCACAAACACTGACTTCGTCCATTACCATATGTCAGATTAGGGTCATTTTATAATGATCAAGCTGTTTAACCAAATAGGTTTACAAATGGACGACATTTATTGTAAGATATATAACCATCATACTGTGAAATCAGATATGTTTGTGGAGTCCAAATTTCATGGTTACCCAGACAAAAACTTATAATTACATTGTCGACTAATAAGTTCGTGGATGAAGATTACCCACGAAATCAACTTAATTAAAAACCACACGAAAAATAGTGATTTTACAGTATATAACATTTAAATCTTTCTATATGAAGACTATCTGAGGTCTATCTATGGTGTAATGGATTTTGGGGGGAACCAAGGTATGATGGACCTGGTTGAGAGGGGAGTAGGATTATGTCTAGATTTTGGGGGATCAGGGTCTACCTACCTATGACGAACTTGAGGGGATTAAGTCTATCTCAAACAAAAGTGATGTGTGTGTGTTGCCAACATTAATTCCAAGTCGCTCCCCACTCCTCCCTATAAAACACCACCAATACCTGGGCTGCCAACAGATACTCTTCTAGGGGGGCCCAAAGCGGGGGAAATTAATTGAAAACTTAATCGAGTGTGATACACTGGGGTAATCTATGGGCCCTCCTTTACACATATATCACCGATAACATACACTCTTGATCTATCTACAGTGATCTTCTGCAGCCTGGGTTCCACACTGGCGATGGAGATCTACAAGTACATGGTGGGGGCAAATGGAATTAAATTGAAATCCCTATGGGGTACCTCATCTCAGTATACTTCATGTGTCCATGTCAGTATCTTGGAGATAACAGGCAGTAGAGACTGTAGATTGACACCACATAAAAATACTACATTTAGTCTCCTACAAATACTGAAATATTACAGTGAAGCGATTAGGGAAAAATTTCAGCAAGAAATCGAGGAAGATCAGTACAGAGTGAGCTTCAGGTGCTAAGCATGTATTTTTCAAGATGTTGTAATCTGCTGCATGTAGGAAATACCTGTTATCAGACAGACACCCTATGGTTTCACCATGAACTTGAGATTAGGCAAAGAATGTATCTAACAGGGAAAATCTATGATGCTGGTGGAATTATCTAAAATCTAAATGAATATCAGCATATCAGAGCTCTCTCTATAATGGTATCCCGTAACAGACATTGTCCTGTACTGTGTGCGATGCTCGGATATTACATGTAACTCTTACCAGCCTAGTCAGTTCTTGAAAATTATACATTTCAAACAGATTAAACAAGATTTTTAGAATCCTTGAATTTATCAAAACCTTCTGAATGATTATACATCTTGTTTTTAGTGAGATGATGAAGAAACTAGGAGAATGTCAAAGCTAGCACTTGGAGCATCATTTTAGAAGGAACAACTGTCCGAATTGTATGTCTATGTTTCTGTAAAAATCGTAATTGCTTGTTCAGCATTAGGTCTGGCCCAAACTCCAAATTTGATCAAAATGTTTTTCGCGAAAATTGATCATTTGATGTTCAGTATTTACACGAGCTCAATCTTGGAGAGTTCTCTAATTCATTGAACAGGAAACTGTCTATACAAAGAACCCAATAAGAAAGTGTCTATACAAAGAACCCAATAAGAAAGGGTCTATACAAAGAACCCAATAAGACCGTGTCTATACAAAGAACCCAATAAGACCGTGTCTATACAAAGAACCCAATAAGAAAGGGTCTATACAAAGAACCCAATAAGAAACTGACTATACAAAGAACACAATAAATAAGTGTCTTTACAAAGAACCCAATAAGAAAGTGTCTATACAATGAACCCAATAAGAAAGTGTCTTAAGAAACTGTCTATACAAAGAAACCAATAAGACAGTGTCTATACAATGAACGTCTTTGCAAAGAACCCAATAAGAAACTGTTTTTCGCGAAAATTGATCATTTGATGTTCAGTATTTACACGAGCTCAATCTTGGAGAGTTCTCTAATTCATTGAACAGGAAACTGTCTATACAAAGAACCCAATAAGAAAGAGTCTATACAAAGAACCCAATAAGAAACTGTTTTTCGCGAAAATTGATCATTTGATGTTCAGTATTTCCACGAGCTCAATCTTGGAGAGTTCTCTAATTCATTGAACAGTAAACTGTCAATACAAAGAACCCAATAAGAAAGGGTCTATACAAAGAACCCAATAAGACCGTGTCTATACAAAGAACCCAATAAATAAGTGTCTATACAAAGAACCCAAGAAGAAAGTGTCTATACAAAGAACCGAATAAGAAAGTGTCTATACAAAGAGCCCAATAAGAAAGTGTCTATACAAAGACCCCAATAAGACAGTGTCTATACAAAGACCCCAATAAGACAGTGTCTATACAACGACCCCAATCAGACAGTGTCTATATAAAGAACCAAATAAGACAGTGTCTATATAAAGAACCAAATAAGACAGTGTCTATATAAAGAACCAAATAAGACAGTGTCTATACAAAGACCCCAATAAGACAGTGTCTATACAAAGACCCCAATAAGACAGTGTCTATACAAAGAACTCAATAAGAAACTGTCTATACAAAGAACCAAATAAGACAGTGTCTATACAAAGACCCCAATAAGACAGTGTCTATACAATGAACCCAATAAGAAACTGTCTATACCAAGAACCCAATAAGAAAGTGTCTATACAATGAACCCAATAAGAAAGTGTCTTAAGAAACTGTCTATACAAAGAACACAATAAATAAGTGTCTTTACAAAGAACCCAATAATAAACTGTCTATACAAAGAAACCAATAAGACAGTGTCTATACAAAGACCCCAATAAGACAGTGTCTATACAAAGACCCCAATAAGAAAGTGTCTATACAATGAACCCAATAAGAAACTGTCTATACCAAGAACCCAATAAGAAAGTGTCTTTACAAAGACCACAATAAGAAAGTGTCTATATAAAGAACCCTATAAGACAGTGTCTATACAAAGACCCCAATAAGAAAGTGTCTATACAAAGACCCCAATAAGAAAGTGTCTATACAAAGAAACCAATAAGAAAGTGTCTATATAAAGAACCCTATAAGACAGTGTCTATACAAAGACCCCAATAAGACAGTGTCTATATAAAGAACCAAATAAGACAGTGTCTATACAAAGAACCCAATAAATAAGTGTCTATACAAAGAACCCAATAAGACAGTGTCTTTACAAAGAACCCAATAATAAACTGTCTATACAAAGAACCCAATAAGAAAGAGTCTATACAAAGAACCCAATAAGAAAGTGTCTTTACAAAGACCACAATAAGAAAGTGTCTATATAAAGAACCCTATAAGACAGTGTCTATACAAAGACCCCAATAAGACAGTGTCTATATAAAGAACCAAATAAGACAGTGTCTATACAAAGACCCCAATAAGAAAGTGTCTATACAATGAACCCAATAAGAAAGTGTCTTAAGAAACTGTCTATACAAAGAACCAAATAAGACAGTGTCTATATAAAGAACCAAATAAGACAGTGTCTATACAAAGACCCCAATAAGAAAGTGTCTATACAATGAACCCAATAAGAAACTGTCTATACCAAGAACCCAATAAGAAAGTGTCTACACAGAGAACCCAATAAGACAGTGTCTATGCAAAGAACCCAATAAGACAGTGTCCATACAATGAACCCAATAAGAAAGTGTCTTAAGAAACTGTCTATACAAAGAAACCAATAAGAAAGTGTCTATATAAAGAACCCTATAAGACAGTGTCTATACAAAGAACTCAATAAGAAACTGTCTATACAAAGAACCCAATAAGAAAGTGTCTACACAAAGAACCCAATAAGACAGTGTCTATACAAAGAACCCAATAAGAAAGTGTCTATACAAAGAACCCAATAAGAAAGTGTCTATACAAAGAACCCAATAAGAAAGTGTCTATACAAAGAACCCAATAAGAAAGTGTCTATACAAAGAACCCAATAAGAAAGTGTCTATATAAAGAACCCAATAAGACAGTGTCTTTACAAAGAACCCAATAATAAACTGTCTTTGCAAAGAACCCAATAAATAAGTGTCTATACAAAGAACCCAATAAGAAACTGTCTATACAAAGAACCCAATAAGAAAGTGTCTATACAAAGAACCCAATAAGAAAGTGTCTATATAAAGAACCCAATAAGACAGTGTCTATACAAAGAACCCAATAAGACAGTGTCTATACAAAGAACCCAATAAGAAAGTGTCTTTACAAAGAACACAATAAGAAAGTGTCTATATAAAGAACCCAATAAGACAGTGTCTATACAAAGAACCCAATAAGAAAGTGTCTATACAAAGAAGCCAATAAGACCGTGTCTATACAAAGAACCCAATAAGAAAGTGTATTTACAAAGAACACAATAAGAAAGTGTCTATACAAAGAACCCAATAAGACAGTGACTATACAAAGAACCCAATAAGAAAGTGTCCATACAAAGAACCCAATAAGAAAGTGTCTATACAAAGAACCGAATACGAAAGTGTCTATACAAAGAACCCAATAAGAAACTGTCTATACAAAGAACACAATAAATAAGTGTCTTTACAAAGAACCCAATAAGAAAGTGTCTATATAAAGATCCCAATAAGACAGTGTCTATACAAAGAACCCAATAAGAAACTGTCTATACAAAGGACCCAATAAGAAAGTGTCTATACAAAGAACCCAATAAGACAGTGACTATACAAAGAACCCAATAAGACAGCGTCTATACAAAGAACCCAATAAGACAGTGACTATACAAAGAACCCAATAAGACAGCGTCTATACAAAGAACCCAATAAGACAGTGTCTATATAAAGAACCCAATAAGAAAGTGTCTATACAAAGAAGCCAATAAGACCGTGTCTATACAAAGAACCCAATAAGAAAGTGTCTATACAAAGAACCCAATAAGACAGTGACTATACAAAGAACCCAATAAGACAGTGTCTATACAAAGAACCCAATAAGACAGTGTCTATACAAAGAACCCAATAAGACAGTGTCTATACAAAGAACCCAATAAGACAGTGTCTATACAAAGAACCCAATAAGACAGTGTCTATACAAAGAACCCAATAAGACAGTGTCTATACAAAGAACCCAATAAGACAGTGTCTATACAAAGAACCCAATAAGACAGTGTCTATACAAAGAACCCAATAAGAAAGTGTCTATATAAAGAACCCAATAAGAAAGTGTCTATACAAAGACCACAATAAGATGTTCAACATTATCTGGGTCACTAATGAAAGTGATTATCATTGATCCTTCAAATTAGCTCTGTAATGTTGCCTTCCCCTGATCCCCCCTAGATACAGACCCTGGCTAGAGGCCCTCGGCTCGGAGGTACCATGTCTGGCTAAACACCGCAGAAAGAGGCTGATGCCCGAAACAATTTCTTCTTTTGTGTATGAAAATAAATTTTGAATATTCAAAGGTCAAAGGTCAACTATGAAATGTTAAATACGGATATTACACAGGTCAAAGTCCAATAAGGGTTGTACCCACAATAAAACATTTGCCCTGATAGTCAGACTCCCTTACATGTTTGGAATGGTTATCCCGAAATCACCTTCCACTGACTGTGCTTACCGACAGATTACAGTTTATCAACACAAAATGAAATGTTGGTCTAAAGACATCAGGTGCAATGCCCTCTGTCAACACCCGAGTCCTTTATTGGAAGTCAATGGAGAGAGTGGGAGATAATGTAATAACCTGTCTAAATATATCCATCGATACAAATATGTTTGAACTAAATTCCAACAATAAGAAAATTAGAACGAACATGTACATTAATCTTAACTCCGGGGATTGTAGTACAGATACCGGTTCCCTTGGAAACGCATCAATTCAAACAGATGACTTTCAATCAATACTGATCGGCCTCTACAAGATGTTTCATCAATGTTGATAAACCGAATCAAACAGTTTCAATAAATCTGCCGGAGTTTCAACCTCTGTATATCAAGTAAAAGCTTGTTACAGTCTTTTTTTCCCAGTATTCATCCATCATTATAAATATTTCCACATTATCTGGGTATATTGGTACAGAAACAGAACAGGAATTGTTATCAAGATTGATGATCTGTTTGTTTATTTATAGATATACACGACCTAATTTAAGCCTATTTTATAATAGATTAGATCCACTATGCAGTATCATTGCCATCCAGATCTACTTAACTCATTCACCCCTGAAATTTCATAATGAACTATTCCAAACATTGAATGGGAAGAGTTCAAATGTGTCTTCAGGGGTAAATGTGTTAAATATCAGTCATATGTGATCTGGTAGAAATTGGCCATTGGCATTGGTCATATCATTAGGGCGGGGGAATGAGGGCGGGGCTTGAGGAGAGTAGAAAGCTACAGAATTATCAATACCAACATCAGTTTTCTTGTAAAGATTATATTTCATTTTCTGGCAGAAATTGGCCATTGGCATTGGTCGTATCATTATTTGGGGGAGGGGAGAGTTATAAAATTCTCAATACATGTACCAACATCAGTTCTCTTGTAAAGATTATACCTTGTTTTCAAACAGAAATATAGGATGAAGCTAAACTAGGCTAGAGCTCTTTACAGCAAATTCTATGTTTCGGTTATAATAATAACCAATATTTGATTTACATAGAAATCAATACAGTGACACCTAGCTGTAAGATTTGCCCAGGTGTCTGAACTCACCGTACAAGCATCACTTCCAACAGTGTCTGTGACAAGATACAGACTCTGTTTGTACACCAGTGTTCACAGAAGCTGAGGACATTCACACCAATAAGCAGACCTTATCTGTCAGAGGAAATGGTTATCAATGGGTGCCCAGATATCTCCCCACCCCTACTGTCCAGATTCCTGGCCCGCTCTAACAACACAGGTGAAAGGTGTACATGAAGTGGTAATTGGCCCCTTGAGTGTAGATAGCAAGAGACCAACTTTCTCTGACTTTCTCTGTCATCAAGCACTGTGACTATGGCAACCAGACAACACTACATCATCACCATGGCGTTCTGATAAGGACTAAGGAAGAATGGACTCAGCTTCTATAATGCTGGGCTTGCCTCCAGCAGCAGGGCCTGTTGACAGGTGACTATACCAAGTGTTGACCTGTAGCAGATACCATTACCAGCTCAGATCTGATGAGGACGACCTATATAAGGACTGTCAATGATAACTTGTACAGTACTGGAGACAGCTTGACATAACCAGGTATAAATAAGTAAGACAGATTCTCAGGACAGATCTTTCTGATGAGAAATATTGGATGGTTTAGACAGGTTACCTGGTCACTGATTTCTTCCCCGTTGTCGTGAAGGGTCATGATGGCGTTCGAGATCTGTACATCGATCGGATCCACCACTGATTCGATGTTGAAGGGACCTTCAAGACGTGTGGCAAGCTGTTTCATCGCCTCTGTAACACACAATAGGTCAAAGGTCAATCATTGCACAAAGAGGTAAAAGGGCAGGCTATCATTTCAAAGATCACAGGTTTCCACAAAAAAAACCAACGTCAACCAATCTTACACATTGTATAGGTCAATTCATTCTGCATAAAATGTCAAAAGTCACATTTCTAAACAAGAATTGATATAAAACCTGAAACTTAGGCAAACCCCTCCCCTGTACAAACCCCTCCTCTGTACAAACCCCTTCCCTGTACAAACCCCTCCCCTGTACAAACCCCTCCCCTGTACAAACCCCTCCTCTGTACAAACCCCTCCCCTGTACTTTAGCTACTTTGATGTGGGAGGTGATGAGACTTGTAACCTAACCCTCACTTGGCACAACATTTGCTATAAATCCTTCAATTGGCCTACATAATTTATTTGAAGGAACGCACCCAAATGTGCCATCAGTAATTTGCCTGCTGGTGGCCTCCAGGGACCATGATAGTGGCCTCCGGGGACCGTGCTGGTGGCCTCCGGGGACTGTGGGTGAGACAGAGACAGATGCCCTTTATATGGCAGATATTTGGCCACTTTCAGTGACATGGCACATTTCCCTCCATTTAAAATTTCATTATATTTCTATTCTTTTTTTCTTTCTTTTATATCTGAAATCTTATAATGTTGTAGTGAGACTTCATTGATTATTTAAATGCCTCCTTTCATGTATTTTTTACTTTAGAATACTGAACATAATAACAGTATTTTTGATGTCAATGCTTCGTGTTAGTTTTATATACTGGTTTAGTGAGAACTTGCATATATATGGTTTGATCTTGATTTGACCTGTTAGCATTAAACATTCTACTTTAAATGTGTCCAAACATTTTATCATTTCCTTAATACTTAAATACCATTTAATCTATAAACCTGACAGTTGATAATCAGATTTTTTTTTTTTTACAGAATGGGGAAAATAAACAGAAAATTTTAAATATGATTTCTGGGTGTTAACCTGAAACAGGAAAAGTTGACCAGGAACGGAATACAGTTTGGTTATAACTCTTTTCAAGTAAGAAATTATTCAGATTGCATTGAAATGTGTCAAGGAGGTCGAAACTAAATACATTCATAATCACGTTTTCCGCTCCTTACTTGTTATTCAATACTGACATTTTTAACTTGCTGTACATGTGAAAATCTCGTACAGGTGGTCTAAAGAACTTATTGAATTAAGACTAAAAATAAATCAGAAGTCAAATAGATCAATCATAATCTTAAGCGTGTGTGGTTCTTATTTAGGTATGAATTCTACAGGTAACATGTTAGTGCTGAGGTAAGAAACGGGCTTTACCTGTAATTTATCAGCACAGGTCACAGGTAAATCACGTAACACCCCAAATAAGTTTCCATGACAACTATTCATTAGCAAGCACAGATGAATACTAAACATTTATCACTATATGTATATTTTTTTTCAAAAGGGGAAAACCTTTCATTTTCTTTATTTGATTTGTAATGTAGTTGTAAGTATTTCATTGAAATGTTACATTCAATTTATCCAAAAATAAATAATGATTTTTTTTTTAAGCAATTTGAAGGTTTATATATCAGAAATCTTAAAAAGGCGAAATGGCTGTTTTTATGGGAATTACCTGTAGGTTATCGGTAATAAAACTGAGCAGGTTCACAGGTTTTCCCTTGTGATGCCAGACACAACACAATACTGCACAATACTGCATCTGTCAAGTGTGCGGGGCAATTTTACAATTAACTTGTAAATTGACAAAAAAGGTTGTATGCGCTATACAGGGTGGAAAGTGAAAATGACTGGATTTATGAAATAAATGCCTTGATGACTATATTTGTAAAAGACCTGAGTCGCAATGTCCCGTGACCTACGAGACCTCCACTCATTCATTATTTGATTCCGTCTAATACCTCCGACATGAATTTGTTCTGATTTCGCTTGCATCATCACAATTGTGACCTCATCTAACTTTCCACAGCGTTAACTATACAACGATACCTGTTGTGTTGGACTGGCTTGTGTAGCCAGACAAAACGTATACGGCCAGTTACTTTAGGTATGCGTACAAGGGGCCCAGAAAAATGTCAGAATTGACATCTCTTAATGTAGATCCACCCATATTTCGCTGTGTTCACTGGGGCTTTCAATTTCGGGGGAAATATCCTGTGAAATCTATTTCCTTTGATGTTGGACACTTTTTTATTTCTTCACAATCACATCCTTATTAAAATGGCCGATCTACGGATAGGAATTAAACCATATTCACGGCTAGACTTCAGGTGTCAAAAAATCAGCCTTGCTGAAAACACCTACGTACATAATATCGGAGCAACTCCGCGCACTCAAATCCTTATCTACATATATGACCAACAATTATAAAGACACCATACTAACAGGAGCAACATTCCTCAAATTCCATCTCATAAAGGATGACACTGTTTACTGTCAAAACACATCGGACACTTGGGAAACCTTCACAAGGACACACAAGTATTTAATTTCTAGTACAAAGCAATTAACTCATTTACCCCTACATAACTTAATTGGACTTGCCCAGTCTTTGATTTGGTAAGGTTCAAATGTGACTTTAGGCGTGGTGAATGGGTCAATTCAGTGCCCTCTTCAATGATAAGTCCTCATCTCGATAGGAATCAAATTTCGTATATCAATTAAATTAAGAATAATCAATCAAAATTTCTAAATATTGCAACCACACACTGATGTGTTGTTGTAACGTATTACGACAACACATTTAACCCTTTCACCCCTGAAATTTCATATTGAAGAAGAGTTCAAATGTGTCCTCAGAGGTGATTGGGTTAACTCTCCATGGTAACATATTGTTTGTTTGTATACTAAAACATCAAAAATGTATCACAAATGAATTATTTGGCCTTAATTATCGGGAAATAAACTGCAGAAGATCTTCACCTTGACCTCTGACAGGAAATCTGATAAATGTCGGTGATACGGTAATTCGTCTTAATGTCACACATAATTACTGTTATTGACGTGTGTACATCGTTAATGCAGATACATTGTAAACACAACTGTCTCAACACTATAAACCATTATGTGTACAAAGCTGCAGCGTTCATTGAGAAAACTACCTACAATATACCTATATCAATCATAGGCTAACAGTTGATATGATGAGTCCGGTTTAACTTCTGATATACACATGTCGATACAAATACCACAATTAAAACATTGATTGAAAATTTGAAAAAGGTTTTTTTTAAAACTAAGTTCAAGTCAACACTATAGACCATAATGAACTCATCCAGATCATTTAACGGTAGAGTTTATTAAAGTTACATAGCGGTGAAAGGGGTTAATGTATTTGATTTTTTATTCACAACAATCGTAATGATCTCCCCTGCCTTTCAAACCCCATTTGAAGAAACTGTTTGTAAATGTTGAGTGAAATTTTCAAAAGTGCATAAACATGTTTTGACAGCATCAAAAACAAATTGTGTCCCATTCCGTGATATTCTAAAGCTATGCATTTCTGTATATACACATGTAAACACACTTTTAAAGCCCGTTTAACGTTGAAAGGATATTGAGCAGCAAATTTCATTGCATGTGATGTTTGCAATACCCAACCCATTTGACATATTCGAAACAGAAGACATTTGTACGAAAGACTGGTATTTACGTTGATACTGGGGATATCGGTCAAAGACGGGAGGTAATAGAGCTTTACACATTTATATGGAAGCCATGCATGTTGTCATTCCCTGAACTCTTCATACAAAAACACCGCAGCATTTCATTCATCATCCAAAAACTAACATATGTCCCAACTCAAACAGATCGAGATTACCCAGGAAGAAGGGAAAATAATCGCAAGTGTCATAATAGCTGCCAATTTTCCCACCCTTCCTGATAAATAAGATTTATATTGGGCTGAAACTACATACATCATATACAGTTTCTAGTTCTGTAGAAAAGTCGTGAAAGGTATCCAGGAGAAAACATCAAATAAATATGATGAAGATAAAGTGGTTTTTTCCAAGCGCCCGAGCGCTTGTTACAGTGTAAGTGAAAGATGTGGCTGGAATACAAAGATTATCACACTAGTCAGGGACGTATAGTGAAGGGGATTAGCAACTCCCTCTTTGCCTTACCAATTTTATGACACGTCAATCTAGACTTACCTCCCCCTGATTCAGGAGCAGATAGCGAGCGCCACCTATCTCAATTTTGACAAACCAAGATGGCGTCGATACCGCTTCGTTAGATTACAGAAGTTGGCGTGAAAACAAACCAATCGCGATAAGTGTTCTTACGACTTTTGTTTATCCCATTGTTATAAGCTGATTGTATTACTTATAATTGATAAAATCTGTGGTATCATATTAATTGATGTCTCGTTTTTGGGGTATATTTTTCTATTTTTAAACGCGACGTAACGCATGGTTCAGAGTATTGTGGTGGGCGTCGACAGACATTTTTTTTTATAATGACCCAACCTATTTTAATTGCAAATAATATAATTTAACTTGTGTTATTTTTGTGTCAAAAAGAGTAAATATCAGCATTATTTTTCACTGGAACGTAAATCATCATTGCGAAAGTAGTTGGTGACTGCTCACTGTTTGGATTAAATTTTATAAACTATCGTTTATATTTTTTAAAACAATTAATATCAATAAACAGCTGAGTAATTTCTATGTTAAGTAGGCCTGATTTGATTTGCATTACTTGGAACTATAGCGATGTCACAGATGAAATTACTCGTCTGGTAACGAAGGACACGTGTTGTTAAAAACCGTAAACAAAAATGCGGGATAAAAAAAACCCACATATTTGTGAACCACCTCAAAAAATATTTGACTGATCTTTTTTAAATTAGCAGCAATAGAAAGCTGAATAATTTTTATAACGACCCAACCCATTTTAATTGCAAATAATATAATTTAACTTGTGTTATTTTTGTGTCAAAAGTGTAAATATCAGCATTATTTTTCACTGGAACGTAAATCATCATTGCGAAAGTAGTTGGTGACTGCTCACTGTTTTGATTAAATTTTATAAACTATCGTTTATATTTTTTAAAACAATTAATATCAATAAACAGCTGAGTAATTTCTATGTTAAGTAGGCCTGATTTGATTTGCATTACTTGGAACTATAGCGATGTCACAGATGAAATTACTCTTCTGGTAACGAAGGACACGTGTTGTTAAAAACCGTAAACAAAAATGCGGGATAAAAAAAACCCACATATTTGTGAACCACCTCAAAAAATATTTGACTGATCTTTTTTAAATTAGCAGCAATAGAAAGCTGAATAATTTTTATAACGACCCAACCCATTTTAATTGCAAATAATATAATTTAACTTGTGTTATTTTTGTGTCAAAAGTGTAAATATCAGCATTATTTTTCACTGGAACGTAAATCATCATTGCGAAAGTAGTTGTTGACTGCTCACTGTTTTGATTAATTTTATAAACTATCGTTTTTTTTTTTTTAAACAATTAATATCAATAAACAGCCGAGTAATTTCTATGTTAAGTAGGCCTGATTTGATTTGCATTATTTGGAACGATAGCGATGTCACAGATGAAATTACTCGTCTGGTAACGAAGGACACGTGTTGTTAAAAAACGTAAACAACCGGAAATGTTAAACCCAACAAAAAAGTTCGCCTGCATTCGGGGATGAGCTCATTTCAAAAATACTTCATTTTGAAATTTACAGCGATAGAAAGTTGAATATTTTTTTGATATGTAGTACTAATTTTTATGGCAAAAAATAACAAATAACTTGTGCTGTTTTCGTGTCAAAAAGTGTCAATATAAGCATTATTTTCACTGGAACGTGCTGTACGAAATGTGATTTGTTGTAATAGCCACCAACACAGCCGAAAGGCTAGACATAGTGGCAACGATAGCCCTATCCCTGGAATAAAAAGAAGACCTACTAATACCAGAGACGTATAATACACTGCTAATACACAGTCCCAATCAGGGCTAACCGTTATCAAAACCATGATTTTAACGCTAGTGCGCAAGCGCGGGCTGATCGAGAGGGGCTCTCGATGACTTCGCGGTTCGGTGAACAAACACAAAAGCGACGTGCTATAGAATCTTGACTGGGGCAGAGTTGCCAATCCCCTCTATATACTGTCCCTGCACTAGTCAACCACAAAAATGTTAAAATGTCCTTGACCCGAGAGACTAAGCAGATCTTTGGGCAAAACCTGATCAGGGCTTATACATCTCATTATTCTGGGGACCAGCATTCATCCTCGTCAAATAAACCGATGTAGCTAGTTAAAAGATGAAATAAACAAAGATAGAAAAATACTTTCATGCCAAATAATCCGTTTAGAATATTTTCAGAAATCTTCAACAAAGAACAAATTCCTTCACGAAGAATGAAGCAAGTGAAAAAACTGGAGACCTGTATTGAATCCATAATGCACAATTTCATGAATTGAAGTGCGAGCTCTATGCTGATGAATGGGACTACACCTGAATGAAGTTTCTATTGCATCGACAGAATGGTGGGGATGAATGAACGATCCTATAAACTGAGTGAAAACATGAATGAAAAGAAATAAAACTTAAATCGTATTTGCTTGAGTGTTGGATCTCAGGCTCATTATTCCGGTCTTTAGATACGGACAATGGCGGTGTACTTGGGTAACCCGGGATTTACTATCTATCCAGGGAACACTTCTACTCTGTCTATACAGACTGGAAACTTATTCCAGTTACCTTTCTGTAGTCACTAGGTTTTACTGACTACAGAAAAGCACGATAACCGGAATCAATTTATATACATTTTTGCGAATTATTATACATATTAAGCCATATTTTTGACCCCTGCATAAAAAGTTTTGTATTGAACATCACTGTTGCAGATTTTCGATAAAACAGATTTTGTCCATCTCCTGTGATTTGTTCAGAACGTTTGTTAACTGTAAGTTTACAAATATTTCTTTGAATGCCTTAGCGAAGATTTATATTCCTTTTCTAAAGAAAATGGCTTAAGTTTTTAAGGATGTTTTAAATTTTGTCGATTTTGAGCTAATACTCTTTCAAAACCTATTATTTGTCAACTGAACACCTTTAAGGTGACTCCACACATCGTCATCAGCGTCCATTTTGATGACGTACTTTCGGAAAAAGTACAGCTCGGACTCCATTATCTTGATCGAAATGTGCATGTACACCGTGTCGTCATTTCCGTATTGCGTATCGGGCATTCAATGTCGTTGTGCAAATTATAGTTACACCTTGGCTGTTTTCGTTTAAACGGTCAAACCGATCAGACCACTGTTGTTCGTTTATTAAATAAGGTTGGACCTAGTAATCTGATGCTGCTTTCAGGCGAGCCGTGAGAAAGCCTTGCAAGGCCTGCATATACATTTGCAGGTCCGCCAGGATCTATACCCGAAATTGTTACATTTATAAACGGTCAAACCGGTTGCTCCGCATACACGAACAGGCCCCTGGTAAACAATAGTACACGTGCGTGCCGATGATATGTTAACACCCGATATCGAGATTTTACTGGGAAATGTATAATCACACGTATTTCAGGAATAAAGCTTTCAAATTCATAGACATAAACAGACTCACGGGAAGATAGTGACATGAGACCAAACGACCTCAAGAAGGTCATATAGGAAACGCATGGAATGCGGACGTACCAACCTCACATGTGCAACACGAGTTCATAAGCTCGAGGTCGTTACGATTTTCGCTGTTGAGGAAGTTTCGCTCTGTCGATTAAATCGTGTTTACAAATGTAGTCTACTTACTCTGTGAAAATAATGTTTTGTAAAATATCAAGATACCTATAAAATGCATGTGTGAGTGCACGTGAGAACGGCATACCATGCGATAGCCTCTGGTCACATATGTACCTGACATGTAATTATAAACATACCGTGAGTTAGCGGACTGTGGAATGATGTCCAAAGTGTACATGACTGAGGGTAATTTGGTTCCATTAAAGAACAATAAATTGATAATTTTGATATCATATTTTTGATTTATTTCCATCATTTTTGTTATATGTAAACAGGGACAACTGTCATTGTGTAAATGTCACCCCTCTGCAAAAAGTTCCGATTTTTTTCAAGGAAGATAACTCTTACCCGGATCGAAGTGATTGTAAAATGTAAAATAAATTAATTATAAAGCCATTGTGTATATTTTGTTCAATTTCCCATTCTATATGTATAGATCTTTGTGTCCTGTTGGCTTTTAGCTTGTAGATAATCACTTTTATCCGTTCAAATTCAATAAAAAACACTTTGTGTAACATGTGTTACATATTTTGCGATAAATAAAATATTTGTAGGGTTAATTAGAAATGCTTCTTTTCATTTTATTATTGTTGTTATTGTTCAGAACAATGTCACACCCAAAAAAAACCCGGAAAATATTAAAATTGACGAAAATTCAATTTTTTGGTATTTTTTCCAAAAAAGTCCCCTAACTATCGGAGTGTTTAGATTTTCATAAAATCAACTCTACATAGTTGCATAACCATTATATGAAAGTTTCAACGAATTTCGCTGGTTAATTACGGAAGTGTGGAGCCACCTTAACTCATTCAGCCCCGAATTTTCATAATGAACTATTCCAACCATTGAATTGAAAGACGTCAAATGTGTTTTCAGGTTCGAATGAGTTAACGTATGTATGTAAAGTATAAAGAGTAAGCTGAGAAGGCATGAGGTGCTCCGCTGTCTCGTAGGGTTAAGTGGGTAGATAGAGTATTTAGGTCAGGTCTTAATCACCCTGATATATATATCACCTGTCAATCAGATGGTCCTCCCCAGTATTGTAAGCTTATCTCACATCCAGGTAATAAGGGTGGGAGAAATGTGTCACTGACGACACAGAAGCTACGGCCGAACCAGGTGCCGTTCCACCATACCATACCCGACACACACACAATATTTTTTAAACTGATATCAGTGACAAACAAAAAACAGACCATATTTTCTACTGTAACAATAGAATATCTAGGTGTTTTTTAAAGGTAAACAATAGTGATCATATATCCAACTTTTCATACCTTTTTTACAAGAGAACATAACTTCACCAAATTTTTTCACTCAGTCCTTTTGATCATATGAGAAAAGTTAAGTTGAATCTCAAACACTTATGAAAGAACCCTGGAGAAAGGTGTTCTTCTATCGGAGAAATCAACTGTAACATCGCAGACATCTTAAAACTTGGGAAAGCAACAAAACTTTTCAAAAAACATTGCCCATTTCTGCATTAGATTTTATCTGGTAAATGTGCCCTGCCTAATGTTTTATCATGGCGGGCCTGATTGATGTTTATTCCAAACAGTTTACACACTAAAAGATTGACACATTTCTGGCTTTAAATCCTCCTCTTTTCCTGTTTTTTTTTTCTAACAGGATTTATGGTAAGTATAAGCGGAGTAATGTGTGGAAGAAAACGTTTTATTGGTTTCGCCTCGCTATATGTATCACCAGTAAAGTTCAATTTGTGGAGCTTTGTTTCTCTAGACGCCTGTGAGCCTTTTAATATCCAACAGGTTTTAATACCCATCAATGAACGATAAAAGTTCCGAGTGATGAATGCTCTGGATTTTCTATAGAACCTTGTATGCGATACACGAAGACCTGGACCTTGACGTCGTCATGATCCATGTTCACAGATTTCCGAGTGTGTGTTCCAGTCAGAGATTTAAATTACAGCTTAGAAACATCATCCATCTTCTTCGTATCTTAACTATTTGTGCAAGATCGGCCTGAATCCTTCACTTCCCTGTAATGGTATTGCAGGCTCTAACTAAGTTACATGTACAGGGTGTTTCAGAACAAACCAATTTTACCAGGGCAAAAAACAGTTGCCATGGTAACCTAGTTGTTTTTTCTGAATCATTTAACTAGGATATAATAAATGATATGTTGGACAAATAATCAAGTTACATGTGAATTAATTTAGAGGCCAGGCCAGGTAATTTATTTATGCCAGGTTTGCATAGTAACAAATTTCTTTATTAACGTAAATTTAATTTGTAGATAAATTGTATTACTTATATAGAACACCGAAATCATATATGTAGCATTGCAAATATTTCTACACAAATTCTACCAGCTTAAGCCACGATTCTGGAATTTCTAAATTTTGCATCAACATTACCAGGAGGATATTTTCAATTTCAAGAAGCACCAACAGCCCAATGGAAATCACAATGAAATGCAACTACATCTACATATTACTAAGGACACGAAACTTTTTTCTCACACCAATTCTTCAATTGTGCTTTCATCCCTACAACAACATTTTGGGCTCATTTTTCTATTTATCTGGACTGGTTTATTTTTGTTTGAGGGGGTTGAGTCGATCAACAATGGTGTTGATGGGGAGAGGAGCCTTAATGACTTCGCTGGTCCCTCCATCCATCTTAGTATCTTGCAGCGTATGTATTAAGGAATGGTTCTGTATCTCAACAAGTCTATACTGACATATGGAAGGGAATGTGTTCTGCTGCTGAGCGAAGTATGTGAAAACCAATTACAGTCGCCATTAGCTAAATGCATAGACTGATCCTATTATTAACGGCTCAAATGTTTAAATCATTTTTCCACGAGGTAATGGTACAGGCTTGAAGTGTAGTTGGAAGGACTAAAACAGATCTGTATCCCAGAGGAAAGCCGAAACAAAAACCTTCAAACCTGACATAGCTCGCATCTGTCAGGGTTTTCACTTCCTGTGTCAGAAAATGAAAGTATCTCTGTTCTGAACATGAATGGGTACTTCGTTCCTGCGGCAGATAGGCAGATCATTACAGAAAATGTCACTTTCGGTAAAATTGTAATTTGTTTTTCCCTTTTCTTTTCCTGTACTCTTTAAACAAGAGGCCCAAGGGCCTTAGCGGTCACCTGAGTTATATCATAGGTACTGGTAGCTTTATTTTATTGTATAGATGTGATGTGGAAATAAGCATGTAAACTAAGTGAAATACAATACTTGTCATGTCATCAAAGGATAAGAATTTTAAAATATTTGTAAATGTTCCCTTTGGAGCCCCGCTCTAACCCCTGGGGATGGGGCAGGAATTCCAAGTTTACAATGTGATACCGTCATCCACCAAAGATGATTCTGACCAAGTAAAAATAATTTCCAACAGAAAATTGTCAAAATATACCCAAAAGTGTTGTTTCCCTATATAAACTATAGTAAACTTTACCCCCTCCCCAAGGGAGAACGGATAGCTCGGGGGTCCTGAAATTTACAATTTAAATAAAGCCCCTGATGATCTTTCCATCCATGCAGAGAAAATGACTGTAGTATAGGACTCTGAGTCACAGGAAGAAGATTTTTGAAAATTGGTTAAATTTCCCTTTGGGGCCCCGCCCTGGCCCCCTAGGGTTGGGGCAGGAATCCCAATTTTACAATTTAAAACCATCTTCCTCCTTCAGGGATAATTCTCACT